>NC_054543.1:25830746-25963125 GCF_017654505.1 Polyodon spathula
AAGAATCATTTTTAATTGCACAACTTTAGACACAAATTTAATAGTTATTTTAAGTAAGTTTGCCAATAAACCTAAAGGGTTTATTGTGTTTTAAATGAATATTATAAGCCAATAACTATTTTTGATTATTATCCTTTGATTGTATTAAGATGTGTTTTTTATGCTTGTAATTGTAATATTGAATAGAGAATGAAACTGAAATTTATATGCTTCTCTAATGAATGTAACTAAAGTTATATTGAATAGATTTAAATGATAACTTTAATGAAATCCTTTAACAAAATAGGTGGATACATTTAATTTCTAACACACCTTTCTGTATGACACTCAACTGTATATCAAATACTGTAAACCAATGGAAGTACAGATAAGGACTTGTTTACAGTACAAGGGAATGCCTATAACTCAAAACAAGGATTTTAGTGGCTCTCTGGATTTGCTCTTTCTTCAAAACATCTCATCAGTCTCAACTCATCAAACTCTGAAGTTCTTCAACGAAGACACAATTATGTAATCTTCAAAGCTGTCCTGGAGAAGATGGGCTCACCTTCGGAATGACGAAAGCTTTTGCCTACACATTTAATGGAGATGCTGCGCTGTGCTGCTGCACAATTAACTTCCACAGAGAGGATGACCATGTTAAGAAGACTTTGTTTTAAACATCGCACCAACAGAATTAGTATTAAACTTATATTGTGTGTTTACAGATAACTGAACTAAAGCCATGCTACTGATATCGTCACAATACGTAATGTGTGTCTATTCAACTAGATGCTGGAACATTGTACATGCGTACTTAGCCACTTGCAAGCTGCTTAATGCGTGACTTAACCAAACAATGCGTGATTAACTACTAAAGACTGCTTTACTGATGCAGAACTCTATGACCAGAGAGCACATCAATGATTTATTCTGAACATTTAACAATGCATTACTTTTCCTTGAATGCTTTATTTTGTTTCTTCTTTATACATGTTTTTAACTATGATGCTGAACCTTTATTCTTCTTCCTTTGAGAATATGAATAAATGTAATAATAATTTGGATTGTTAGGTTTCTTTTTGTCTTATAACTAATACACATTTATGATTGATTTGAAATTTTCATCATGAGTCTAGGGATAATTAAGCCAGAATTGTTAGTTCTTATTGAGGTATTGTGTTTATTATGGTTGATAATTACATTGATCTATAATGGGTTTTTTCTTTAATGGTAATTGGTGAGGACACAGTTGTGACATAAATCCTAGATATACAACGTAAATATGCACAACATAATGGGGGCTCGTCCGGGATGATCATAAGAGTTATGATATTGATATTATGAAAATATCATAAAAGATATTTTTTATTAAAAAAATAAATAAAAAAAATCTATTTTAATTTTTAACAAAACCCCTGAATGACCCATAATTGGGACTTGTTCGAGATAATCATAACAGTTATGATATTAATATTCTGAAAATAAATATTTTAATTTTATTTTAACAAAAACCCTGAACAACCCATAATAGCGGCTTGTCCAGGATTTGAATGTTAATATCATGTAACTGAGTTACAAGTATAAAAATGTAACACTGAATTTCATAATAGTTGTATTTTGTAAACAAAATTTGATTCGTACGACCTAATGAGGGCTCGTTTTTATAATGTTATATAACATAACTGGGTCATAATCAAAATTATGAAAGTTATATATATATATATATATTATATATAAATATATACACATACTGTATACATTTGAGAGTTGTTTTGGTATTAAAATCAATCAATTCATAAATGTGAGAAATATTGAGTATTTGTTACAGGCAAAAATAAAATCTGTATTTATATTTTGGGTACATACTGCTGCAGGTCACTGATATTGTAAATGTAAGACATGCTGTCCTGTGTTCTGATTGGCAGACACAGACATGGCCTTTCTCTAGAGTGACTGTCGTGATGGAAACACAAGCTGCCTCTTATAATCAGACATACCATGTTTTAAAGAAAACAACAATTTTGAGTTTACAGAATGTTTAGCTGAAGCATTTTTTCCTCTGCATTACAAGTGTAAGATAAATAGCTTTGAGTATATTGTGAGTGCTGTAAGTGAAAAGTGTCTATTATGATTAGGTTAGCAATGTTCCTGTCTCCAAAAACTGATACAGATTCAGTTTAGCTCTGCTCGAGAATGTATGAGAGCAAGTGTTCATAAAATGTTACAAAGATTTCCAGCTAGGATCACAGATACAGTCTTCAGGCAGAAGTCTGCTGTACTCGTATTTCTTGCAGCAATGGCTTGCTTAAGAACCTTAGAAATCTAAGCACTAGTTTGTTCTTTGTAGCTATTAGTGAAACTAATCTTAACACTGTGTTGAGAAATTCTTTCCAGATATTAAGCTTTTTCTTTGAATAGATGTTAACCTGAATGTTTTACAATTGGAAAGGAAAACTGTTGCTAAAGATTTTAACACTAATATATCTGATTGTGAACAAGAAATGTCAATGTGTAATTGTATATGGCCTGATAATTTTAAGAAATATCCAATACCTGTTAAAGTTAAAATGGTTTATGCTTTGTATGATAAAATCTAAGATATTGTACTGATTGCTAAATTGAATGCTTATTGTTTGTAAACTACCCAGCTAAATTACTGTAATAGAGAGAAAAGAAATGCTTTTATAACTCGTGGTATCTTAAAATCTGAAATTTGCAGTGATATAAATTTAATTTGCAAAGTGTTTCAAAGTAGAATTATATATTGTAATATAGTTATATTTTGAAAAAAAGGGTGTTTGTCAAGAAAATTCATGGTTAAATTAATTTTAATATAAGCATTTCCCAGATGTATAATTCAGACTGTTGTCTATGTTACATGCTGTGTGACTGGGTTGTTAACACCAATTGCAGAACATTCATAATCAGTTCTACTTCAAAGCTTGTTGATTAGAGCAAGGCACAGGTCAAAAACTGTGTTAACTCTTTGAAGCTCACCTTCCAAAATGCTATCTGATTGTCTGGCCTCCTAAGGTGTCATAAAACTTACCAAGCCAAGCTACAGTGATTATGCAGTTGTACCATTATTGCGTTAAAAGTTAGTTAAATCATTTAAATCAAAATCATTTTTAATTACATAACTTGTGCCTATTTGCTTGATGTTTGACAAGGTTGCCCATTGCTTCTCCTAATTTGGACTTTTGTGTTTGATATCACCACTTTAAAAGGCTGTTACGTTTTTCTAACTTTTTTTTTTTTTTTTTTTTTTTTTTTTTTGACAATGTTTTTGTTATAGATAACATATACAGTACAGGTCAAAAGTCTGAAAGCAGCAAATAATATACAGAGGGATAAAGGGTGAACACAATATTGTTCATTCTTCTTCAATCTTAATAATCCCTGGTTTAATGATGTCTTTTCATTCCTGAACAGACTGTCTCCTCTTTTATTCTGCTCATAGAAATTAGCACACACACACCGTTCCCAGTTGAACAGCTTCCTTAGTAAAAAGATAACACACTGGGCTGCCATTACAGCAGACATCATTGGCAGGCAACTTCCTCTTCAATGTCTATAGTGCTTCAGCCCCGCAGGACTCACAGAATCATCGCCTGTGCACCTATTACACCGTGTAACAATTTTTTTTTTTTTTTTTTGGTTCCTGGGTAGTAAGTGTTATTTCCTAATTGCTTATGCCTCAAAAGTATAGACAATGGCTATTATTCCCCTCAAACTTTGCTTTTGTGACCAGGACAGTGATATTTTGAAATGTACCTATTTTACAGAACATTCTAGATAGATTCAGTGCTGAGTAAACGTGAAGTAACTTCTAGAACTTTCCAGTAATATAAATAGTAGTATAAATACAGGGGCCTTAAGCCCACCAGTTCAATTTAGTTCCAGCTGCCTAAATAGATACATCTGCATTTTTCTGCGATGGCATCAAGAGGCTGCAATGGTGGCATTCCTGATGGGTCTCCAAGGCGGTTTTACCAAGTTTCCCTGCTATCTTTGCCTTTGGGACAGCAGGGACGCCAAGGAGCACTACCACAGGCGGGACTGGCCACAGCGGACCGAGTTCTCTGTGAGGAGGATCAACGTCAAGTGGGAGCCACTGGTGGACCCCCGGAAGGTGCTGATGCCACCACTGCACATCAAATTGGTCCTTATGTTGTTGAAGCTGACACCCTGGGATCCTTCAAGAAGCTGCTTGATGAGATTTTGGGATCAATAAGCTACTAACAACCAAACGAGCAAGATGGGCCGAATGGCCTCCTCTCGTTTGTAAACTTTCTTATGTTCTTATGTTCTTCTTATGAAACAATTTGTCAGAGCTCTAGATAAGGAGTCGGCAGCCTTCAGATACCTTCAAGACTTCTTCCCTAAGCTGACTGAGGCAAAGGTCAAAGCCGGTGTCTTCGTCGAACCACAGATAAAGAAGATCCTGGAGAGCAATGAATTCCCCAAGAAGCTCACTAGTAAGGAGAAAGCAGATTGGAACAGCTTTGTTGCAGTGGTTCGGGGCTTCCTGGGCAATCACAAGGCCAAAAACTATGTGGAGCTGGTTGAGACTCTGGTGAAGAACTACGGCACAATGGGCTGTAGGATGTCCCTCAAAGTCCATATCCTTGATGCTCATCTTGATAAATTCAAGGAGAACATGGGAGCGTACTCGGAGGAGCAAGGCGAGCACTTCCACCAGGATATACTGGACTTTGAACGCCGCTACCAAGGACAGTATAACGAGAACATGATGGGAGACTACATTTGGGGGCTGATTCATGAAAGTGATTTACAGTATAATCGTAAATCCTGAAAAAACTACTCACTTCTAAATCTTTTGTAGTAATTTTTGTATTACTACGCACTATTTATGGTTACATGTTAACCTTTTGGATTCCATCAAATGTTGTAGTTTACTCTTACCCCTGGTGGACGGGACCCAGCAGGCATTTACCCTCTGCTGGTGGACAGGGACCAGCAGCTCATTCATCCCGTCCTCCCAGCTCCGAGAAGAAGCAGCTCCTGCTCTTCTGCTCCTGGCGGTGGAGGTGGCAGAG
Organism: Polyodon spathula; assembly: GCF_017654505.1. Classification (NCBI taxonomy): domain Eukaryota; kingdom Metazoa; phylum Chordata; class Actinopteri; order Acipenseriformes; family Polyodontidae; genus Polyodon; species Polyodon spathula. The sequence continues at coordinate 25,835,789 of NC_054543.1, forward strand.
ACAGAGGCAGCTCCTGCTGCTCTGCTCCAGGCAGTGGATGCAGAGGCAGCTCCTGCTGCTCTGCTCCTGGCAGTAGAGATGGCGGAGGCAGAGGCAGCTCCTGCTGCTCTGCTCCTGGCGGTGGAAGCGGTGGAGGTGGGCGCAGTATACAAGAACATAAGAACATAAGAAAGTTTACAAACGAGAGGAGGCCATTCGGCCCATCTTGCTCGTTTGGTTGTTAGTAGCTTATTGATCCCAAAATCTCATCAAGCAGCTTCTTGAAGGATCCCAGGGTGTCAGCTTCAACAACATTACTGGGGAGATGATTCCAGACCCTCACAATTCTCTGTGTAAAAAAGTGTCTCCTATTTTCTGTTCTGAATGCCCCTTTTTCTAAACTCCATTTGTGACCCCTGGTCCTTGTTTCTTTTTTCAGGCTGAAAAAGTCCCTTGGGTCGACACTCTCAATACCTTTTAGAATTTTGAATGCTTGAATTAGGTCGCCACGTAGTCTTCTTTGTTCAAGACTGAACAGATTCAATTCTTTTAGCCTGTCTGCATATGACATGCCTTTTAAGCCCGGAATAATTCTGGTCGCTCTTCTTTGCACTCTTTCTAGAGCAGCAATATCTTTTTTATAGCGAGGTGACCAGAACTGCACACAATATTCAAGATGAGGTCTTACAAGTGCATTGTACAGTTTTAACATTACTTCCCTTGATTTAAATTCAACACTTTTCACAATGTATCCGAGCATCTTGTTAGCCTTTTTTATAGCTTCCCCACATTGCCTAGATGAAGACATTTCTGAGTCAACAAAAACTCCTAGGTCTTTTTCATAGATTCCTTCTCCAATTTCAATATCTCCCATATGATATTTATAATGTACATTTTTATTTCCTGCGTGCAGTACCTTACACTTTTCTCTATTAAATGTCATTTGCCATGTGTCTGCCCAGTTCTGAATCTTGTCTAGATCATTTTGAATGACCTTTGCTGCTGCAACAGTGTTTGCCACTCCTCCTACTTTTGTGTCGTCTGCAAATTTAACAAGTTTGCTTACTATACCAGAATCTAAATCATTAATGTAGATTAGGAATAGCAGAGGACCTAATACTGATCCCTGTGGTACACCGCTGGTTACCACACTCCATTCTGAGGTTTTTCCTCTAATCAGTACTTTCTGTTTTCTACATGTTAACCACTCCCTAATCCATGTACATGTGTTTCCTTGAATCCCAACTGCGTTCAGTTTGAGAATTAATCTTTTGTGCGGGACTTTGTCAAAAGCTTTCTGGAAATCTAAATAAACCATGTCATATGCTTTGCAATTATCCATTATCGATGTTGCATCCTCAAAAAAATCAAGCAAGTTAGTTAGACACGATCTCCCTTTCCTAAAACCATGTTGACTGTCTCCCAGTACCCTGTTACCATATAGGTAATTTTCCATTTTGGATCTTATTATAGTTTCCATAAGTTTGCATATAATAGAAGTCAGGCTTACTGGTCTGTAGTTACCTGGTTCAGTTTTGTTTCCCTTTTTGTGGATCGGTATTACGTTTGCAATTTTCCAGTCTGTCGGTACCACCCCTGTGTCAAGAGACTGCTGCATGATCTTGGTTAGCGGTTTGTAAATTACTTCTTTCATTTCTTTGAGTACTACTGGGAGGATCTCATCCGGCCCAGGGGATTTGTTTATTTTAAGAGCTCCTAGTCCCTTTAACACTTCTGCCTCAGTTATGCTAAAGTTATTTAAAACTGGATAGGAACTGGATGACATGTGGGGCATGTTGTCAGTATCTTCCTTTGTAAAAACTTGTGAAAAGTAATCATTTAACATATTTGCTATTTTTTTTTTCTTCATCTACGATTTTGCCATTTGTATCTCTTAAACATTTAATCTCCTCTTTGAATGTTCTCTTGCTGTTGTAATATTGGAAAAACATTTTGGAATTGGTTTTAGCTCCCTTAGCAATGTTCATTTCTATTTCTCTCTTGGCCTTTCTAACTTCCTTTTTGACTTGCGTTTGCAGTTCTGTGTACTCTTTCTGCGTACTTTCTTTTTGGTCCTTTTTTAATGCTCTGTAAAGTGCCTTTTTTCGCTGAATATTTTTTTTAATTGATCTATTAAACCATTTTGGCAATTTAGTTTTACATTTAGATTTGTCTACTTTAGGGATGTAATTGTTTTGCGCCTCTAGTACTACATTTTTGAAGAACAACCATCCTTCTTCTGTGGGTGTTTTCTCTATTTTATCTAATCTACTTCTGTTAGTCTCTGTTTCATACCTTCATAGTTTGCTTTTCTAAAATTGTAAACCTTAGCTTTAGTCATTACTTTTGGGGTTTTAAAAACACTTCAAATGAGACCATGTTGTGGTCTGAGTTTGGCAGTGGTTCTCTGACCTCTGTTTTAGTTATTCTATCTTCGTTATTTGAAAAGACTAAATCAAGGCATGCCTCCCCTCTAGTCGGTGCCTTGACAAATTGTGTTAGGAAGCAGTCATTTGTCATTTCCACCATTTCTATTTCATCCTTCGTGCTACCCATCGGGTTTTCCCATTTTATTTGGGGGAAGTTGAAATCCCCCATTAGTATGGCTTCTCCTTTGCTACATGCATTTCTAATGTCGTTGTATAGCAGATTATTGTGCTCACCGTCTGAATCTGGCGGTCTATAGCATGCTCCTATTATTATGCCCTTTGAATTTTTGTCCGTTATTCTGACCCATATTGATCCGGTTTTATTTTCTTTGTCCAGGTTTAACACCTGGGCTTCAAGACTGTTTCTTATGTATAGCGCTACCCCTCCTCCTCTTCTGTCCTGCCTGTCTTTCCTATATAGTGTATACCCACAAATATTATATTCGTCCCCATCACTCTCAGACAACCAAGTTTCTGTAACACCTATCACATCATAGTTACCTGTTAGTGCAGTAGCTTCAAGTTCTAGAATTTTATTTGTGATACTTCTAGCATTTAGATAAATACATGTAATGGTTGTATTACCTGAGTTGTTGTTCTTGTTTTGATGCGGTCTCCCTTCTGTTTTTTTGTTGATTTCTCCCCCCTTCCTTTCTAGTTTAAATGCTTCTGAACCTGCTCGAGGATCTTTTCTCCAAGTAGAGTGGTTCCCTTGTTATTTAAATGCAGTCCATCCCGTCTATACAGATAGTCCTCGTTGTAGAATGTGGTCCAATGATCAAGATAGGTGAAGCCTTCCCGTGTGCACCATGTCTTCAGCCATGCGTTTTGATTAATTATTTCCAGCTGTCCATATGGTCCTTTGCAAGGTGCCAGTAGTATACCAGAAAATACCACAGTTTTGGTTATCTCTTAATTTCCTTCCTAACTATCTGAATTTGTTTTGCAGGGATTTTGGTCTGTCTCTTCCAATGTTGTCTGTACCGATGGACGACTACTACCGGGTCGTCTCCTGTTCGTTCCAGCAGACTGTCCACGTTCTCAGTGATGTGCTTGACCGAGGTTCCTGGTCGATGGCCACAGACTCTGCCACAGCCTTGGTACCTCTCTCAGCAGGCCATAGCCATTTCATCATATGATCCCAGAGCTGATCCGGGGTCTCACTCCCTCTGGCCGCTGGTATTGCCGGAAACAACGACAGTGGGTCTCCGGGGTGATATTGAGTTGCCGTAGAATGGCCTGTTTGACCTGTTCATAGTCCAGGACAGCCTCATTGGAAAGTGCACGGTAGGCAGTCTGAGCTTCACCATATAGACACGAGCCCAGTTGCACTACCCACCACATCTTAGTCCACCCTGCGTCATTTTCTGCAGCCTGATCTTTGGAGTGGGCTGTACTGTTGTTCCAGCTCCCACCGTTGCTGGCGCCGTAACCCTCCTCTGGACCGTAGTACACATGGCTGTCAGTTGCTGCATCATGAGAGCCATGTAAGCCGTTCGCTGAGCCTCCTGCTGGGCGTTCCACTCTTCAAGTCTCCACTCCTCACCATCCCTGCACCGATCCTCGGCCTCCAGCAGGGCAGCCACCACATTTGAGTCCATCCTCAATTTCCCACTTCTGACGCCACATGTGGTGGGTTATGGGAGGAAGTGATGTGACAGGAAACACTTAGCTGGGATTGGACACACAATTTGCAATCAAAAAAACTGTACAATGCACTTGTAAGACCTCATCTTGAATATTGTGTGCAGTTCTGGTCACCTCGCTATAAAAAAGATATTGCTGCTCTAGAAAGAGTGCAAAGAAGAGCGACCAGAATTATTCCGGGCTAAAAGGCATGTCATATGCAGACAGGCTAAAAGAATTGAATCTGTTCAGTCTTGAACAAAGAAGACTACGTGGCGACCTAATTCAAGCATTCAAAATTCTAAAAGGTATTGACAGTGTCGACGCAAGGGACTTTTTCAGCCTGAAAAAAGAAACAAGGACCAGGGATCACAAATGGAGTTTAGAAAAAGGGGCATTCAGAACAGAAAATAGGAGACACTTTTTTACACAGAGAATTGTGAGGGTCTGGAATCAACTCCCCAGTAATGTTGTTGAAGCTGACACCCTGGGATCCTTCAAGAAGCTGCTTGATGAGATTTTGGGATCAATAAGCTACTAACAACCAAACGAGCAAGATGGGCCGAATGGCCTCCTCTCGTTTGTAAACTTTCTTATGTTCTTATGTTCTTAAATAGGATACCTTGCTAAATGTTTTCAACACAAATGATATCTGAGCCTGTCATAAACTGCAGCATCTTTCTTCAGAGCTCTGATGAATTGTTGCAAATACGCTAAACACCGTTTCACTTTTTGTGGAGGATGTTGCTTCCAGAAGTTTCAGGACTTTTTTCAAAGTTAATTTCTTTTCATTGTACATTCCTTTGATATCTGTTATACTTCAGAATTTCTCTGGAGACCTCGACATTTTATCTAGGGCGTACTTGGGTTATTGAATAAGTTCTATATGGGTGATGTGCAAAAACACTGGTTTTACATTATCTTGGGTAGGTAGGGTGGAGCATCCCATCTGTCTAAGAGATCCAAAAAGTCACCTCTGTCATCTTCATTGAGACTTCCATGTATTGCTGAATGTACTACATCTCTTTCCAAGGGACTTAAATGTGACAAAAGATTATAGTAAAACATCAGGACATACTACATGTTCCCCATGAATGATAGCAATGGTGAATGTTAAGTCAAGATGAAGAGGAAAATAGCTGTGATCAACAAATCCCTTAGCAAATATTCTTCCAACAGTCTTCCAATCCTCCTCCTGCCAACTGGGGTTGAGAGTAGGGGCTCTAGCATCTTCCCCTTCTGCTACTCGAGCAAAATTCTGCTCTATTGATAGACCTGATACATCAGCTCCAATTTCATCTATAAAGTAATTGTACAATCTTACAGACATTAATTCAGGGTTCTTGAACTGTGCAGTCATTCTTCGAGATGAATGGATGTATGTAAACTTATCCTCACAGTTACGGGGAACCGGTGACCTTGGCTCTCTCAGTAACACGGGAAATGGTAATCTTGGCTCACTCAATGACACAGGAGATGCTGATCTTGGCTCTCTCACGACTGTATGCTCTTGAATACATGAGGTGATGATCTCGGCTCCCCGAGAAGTAGACTATTATTGCCAGAAACATCTACAACTTTTATAGAGTGTTCAAACCATTCTGAATTATCTGAAGTACAGTATGTAAATTCCAGTACTTTGAATCTTTGTGGGGGTATTGATGTTTTAAGAGGAAGATTCATCCAACTGAAAATAAACCAGGTCCCCAGTGACTGAACCAAACTGAATTTCATTCAAAGTGTCATATACTCGTCACCTTGTCTAGGGTCTTCATTGCTCAATACTGCAGGTTCAAGGCAAACTAATTTGTGTGAATTTGTACTTGATAGCATATGATAATCCTCAGTTTCTGAACACCCTTTGTTTTTTTCAGGTGGGTTCTCCAAACGTGCATTTAACTGAAGAGCTTTTGAAATGGAATTAAATTCTGAAACATGATATGATGCAAGACAGAACCTCATAAAACCCACCTTAACAATGTTGTGGACTTCCCCAACAGCAGTGCCTTCAGGTACTTTGGTTTCTTGAAAATCTAGAAAATTAAACCTAAAATCTGTCAACTGTCCTTTCTTTGACTCCCTATTTGGAAAGAACAGGTTTTTTTTTTTTTTGCCAGCTCCAAAAGCACATGCTTGTCTACCATTTTTGTACTGTTCAAAGGATGTGGTCCACCACCACATTACTTTCTAACTTGTTTTCTGTTATGCAGCCATCCAATTTCATTTTTCTTACCTTTTAAATCTGATCTTCTTTTATAGGTCTCATGTTCCCCACAATCCCCCGCAACATTCATAGGACTTCCACTTGCAAGCCTCATTTTGTGCCTTAGTTTCTCTAACATTTTAGTTTCGTTGTGTCTTTAGGTTCTTCATTCCTTAATCCTACTCTGTTTTTTTTTTTGGAAATTGCGAGCTGCAAGCCTGTCACCTAAGATGGGAATGTACATGACCAAAGTGCCAATGGTTTCAAAGTCAATCTGTGAAGAGAAAGAAATTGCAAATTTATAAACCTTTAAATATTATTATTGTTATTATTATTATTATTATTATTATTATTATTATTATTATTATTAAGAAATTGGTTTCCCCTTGGCAATTCCCATGCTACATAATGCAAGTGTAAGTCTCACACCTGTCCCTTTAATTAAGGTCAGTAGCCTGGCCAGGTTAAAACTTAATTTCTCACAGTTCCTTGCAACCACCCCCTGTTCATCCTCTCTCCCCATTGGCTCATTCAAATATACACTCATAAGAACATAAGAACATAAGAAAGTTTACAAACGAGAATAGGCCATTCGGCCCATCTTGCTTGTTTGGTTGTTAGTAGCTTATTGATCCCAAAATCTCATCAAGCAGCTTCTTGAAGGATCCCAGGGTGTCAGCTTCAACAACATTACTGGGGAATTGATTCCAGACCCTCACAATTCTCTGTGTAAAAAAGTGTCTCATATTTTCTGTTCTGAATGCCCCTTTTTCTAAACTCCATTTGTGACCCCTGGTCCTTGTTTCTTTTTTCAGGCTGAAAAAGTCCCTTGGGTCGACACTGTCAATACCTTTTAGAATTTTGAATGCTTGAATTAGGTCGCCACGTAGTCTTCTTTGTTCAAGACTGAACAGATTCAATTCTTTTAGCCTGTCTGCATATGACATGCCTTTTAAGCCCGGAATAATTCTGGTCGCTCTTCTTTGCACTCTTTCTACAGCAGCAATATCTTTTTTATAGCGATGTGACCAGAACTGCACACAATATTCAAGATGAGGTCTTACAAGTGCATTGTACAGTTTTAACATTACTTCCCTTAATTTAAATTCAACACTTTTCACAATGTATCCGAGCATCTTGTTAGCCTTTTTTACAGCTTCCCCACATTGTCTAGATGAAGACATTTCTGTCTCAGAGCTCCTTAGAAGCCAGCACGTGTATTAAAGCTGGCTGATTAGGCCTGGAGGGTGACTCGCTTTCTCTTAGAATCCAGCATAAACTGCAGTGTTACAACCCTCATTGTTACTTGTTTAAGCTGAGCTGTTTTTAAAGGGGGTTTTTTTGTATTTTTTGTTTTGTGTGTTCAGTCTCCATTTTTTCCTGATCCTCCTGATTTTTTCCAAACAACTCTTCACCAATCAACTCCACACTGCGGCACAGACAGACCCATCCTTAGTCTAGTTGATCAGTCTGCAGAGAAGCATACCACTCACCTAACACACCTGACACTTCTGGTTGGGAGGGAGATTCACATCTTGGATTCTCTCTCTCTCTCTCTCTCTCTCTCTCTCTCTCTCTCTCTCTCTCTGTCACATGACTGGAGAAAGACCTCTGCACATTCGTACATTGCGCAGGGACACTGATTTCCATGGGGCACCAAATCCTATACTACACCAGTGTCATGTGAAATAATGTCAGCTGTGCATGCTCAATGGAGAGTAGACATTATTTCATATCTGAGCCACATGAAATACTGCTTGTTGTGAAGTGTCTGTATTCAGTGCAAAAATGTAATATAATATTTGAGGATCAATTGTGCATGTACATATGCATTATCAACATATTCAATTAAAGGTATAGTAGATAAAAAGTTCTACATTAATGGTGAGGCATTACCAACAATATCAGAGAAGCCAGTGAAAAGTCTATGAAAATGGTACGATGAGGATCTAAAGAGCAAGCAGTGGAAGGGTTGAAGAGCATAGACAGCAGCACTTTACCAGGCAAACCAAAACTCTGATGCTTTCAGTTTGGTCTACTACCAAGACTGCTGTAGCCACTGACTGTGTACAAGGTTTCCTTGACAACAGTTGAGAAGCTAGAAGCTTTAATCAGTTCACACGTTAGGAAATGGTTGGGAGTTCTGCAGCTACCAGTCTCTGCTCCAACCGAGGAGTTTAAGTGCGTGAAAGTCTGACTGGAAATGACATTAGTAGATTCATGTGACAAATGCGCAAGTGAGGCAGCACCTGTGTTGAAAACTGGAATAAAATGGACGGCAAATAAAGCTATGGAAGATGCTAAGGCTGCCCTTCGAATAGGGGATATTATGGGGCAAGTTCAGCATTGAAAAGTAGGTTTTGGTCTCAGTTCAGCTCCTCCTACATGGCACAAGGCAACCCCGGCTCAACAGAGGAAACTGGTCGTCAATGAGGTACAAAAGCAGGAGGAGAGAATCTGGTGTGTAAAGGCTATTTCCCAGTCCAAGCAGGGAGAATGTGGAACAACGCAAGATCGACTGGCAAGACCTATGGACAATGGAACAGAGCAGGATCAGTTTCCTCATCAGATCAGCATATGGTGTTCTCCCATCACCATAGAACCTAAACCTCTGGGTGGGTGAGGATCCTTCATGTACTTTGTGTTCATTACTTGCAACATTAAGGCACATTTTGACAAGATGTAAGGTGGGTCTTAGCTAACGATGGTTTACTTGGTGCCATGACCAGGTGCTGCGATGTTTGGCCTTAGCATTGGAAGACAAGTATAACTTGACCAATAAGTTGCCACCAGTTCCATCAAAGCATTACAAACAAAAGACAATATTCCTCTATCCAGGAGAGCAACCACCAAGAAAAGGTGTTAAAAGCAAGCCTCACCCAGGACAACTGGAAGCTACTAGAGACTGGAAGATGCTGACAGATGTTGGTCAACGGCTTATTTTTCCACCTGAGATTGCCACCACTAACCTCTGACAAGACATTGTCTTGTGATCTGGATCAGCACGCCTTGTTCATCCGGTAGAGTTAACAGTGTCATGGAAAGATGCTGTGGATGAGGTGTATGAGAGCAAGAAACTTCGATATGCTCAACTAGCTGCTGAAGCAGAACAGTGAGGATGGAGAGTCCCAGTTTACCCAGTGGAGGTGGGTTGTTGAGGATTTGTGGCACACTCTACAACCCGGTTTCTCAGAGACGTCGGGTTCAGTGGCCAAGAGTTGCATCGCACAGTGAAGAACTTATCTGAAGCAGCAGAAAGGAGACTGGCTGTATTTGAGATGGAAAGATTCTGGATGGGGATCTCAAGCACAATAGAATGAAAGCAACGCTGATGTACAGGTAAGTAAGCTGGGCTGAGCTGAGTGGGGGATGGAGGGTGGTGATGCTGGGACACCAGAATCACTGTTGAGCCCTCTTGAGGTGTCATGGGCTAGTCAACAAAACACAGAGGATGGAAGGTGCCCATTTGAAGACCCCAGAGATGTACCCTACTTAGCTCAATCCAGACAGTTGTCATGCTGATGCGCTGGGGAGACCGCACTGGGTTGATCCCCAGAGCCAGTATCGCAGCCATTGTGTGTGCTGACGCGCTGGGGAGGCAAAATTAACTGATCTCTGGAGCCAGCATTACACTTCAACAGTCAACACCAGACAGAAGGATATCTACATCATCAGATGGAAAACAACACAAATGGATGGAGATGCAGATGGATCACATTAGTTTAATGCAAAGCTACGTCATGAAGTTCAACATCTACTCTCATGTAATGGAAATCAAGATATGGTATAGAAAGTAGTATTTTTTAAATACTGAGTATTAACAAGAAGAATGGAAGACCACTTTATACATTCTGACACATCAGTGTTATCATCTGTTTTATTTGTTATTTTTAGCTGAAAGTTTTCTTTCTTGATTATAGAGTACATTTTGTTTATAAGAATTACTGATGTAAGAATCAACCACATAGTGATCAAAACCACTGGGACAAAATCATTCCTATACTAACCATGCTATCATACTCAACTTGTAAGAATCAAGCAATCCGCTTATGAGAATAATTTTGGGGCAAACCGGCATTGTAAAGGCATTTTTGTGTTCTGTTAGTGAAATTTCTAGTAAAGTGAATACACATTCATTGAATACATACCAAGTACCGGTACAGCACTGTTATATGACATGCATGTAAGGGAAGGGGTTGTGGAGTTTTGCATCTCTGCTTAGTGAAAAACTGAGATTTCCATTGCAACTGAAAAAAAACAAACTACAGGTGCTTAAATGCAGTGGTAGTCCTGACAGTAAAATACTGTATTGTAATGTAATTTTAATTCAAAGTCCATTACACATAGCGCTACATGGCAGTTAAACTAGGCACCCTTGCGAGATGATTCTGCAGCCTTGAGTAAACATAATTTTGATCTTATAACAAACAGTGGTTGAGAACCATTGGCATTTGTATACTGTATTTAAATTGATAGACGCAGACGCTTTTGCTAATCTATCATATTGGTCCATTTTTAAGAATCAACTGCTTATAAGAATCAAATCATCTGGGATGGATGTGATTCTTATAAACTGAGTGCACTGTATTTGGGAAAAACACATCCAATTTTTATCCAATCCCAATCTTTGTAAACCTGATTTTAAAAAAATAAATAAAATAATCACCCAAATTTGGAAGCAATTTACCCAAAATAGGATAACTTGAACAGAGAGACAATTAATAGCCTAAACAAACTGACCGGTTACATATCCTGCTCAGCTAAATCTTAACTACAACAAAACAAACAACATTAGAAAAAGTAACTTGTTTGTAATACAAGGTTTTTCCTTGCAGTAGCAATTTGCTGCATTTCTAATGAAAAATACAACTGTTGGAGGGGAGGGGGGGTGGGGGGGTGGGGAGCGATGAGGATCTCCCTAAGATTATTACTGTATTGCCTTGTTGCACTCTAGGGATTGTTCCAATAGTGTCTCCTGTACCATTTTCGGCATGTCATGCTTGCATGTTTATAACTTTAGAATTTATTTTTGACTCCCATGACTAATCTTTTGATATTATCTTAGAATGTGCAAGGTTTAAATTCCCCTAATAAGTGTGCCCCCTGCCTAGATTTACTACATAATAAAAACAATAATGTTACCATAGTTTAGGAATCTCATCTTAAACAAAAAGACATACCCAGAGTAACCAATAAATACTACTGTGTGGCTGCTTTCTTGAAAGGTGCTCTGATTGTATTACACCACAATATCCAAATTACTATTCTGGATACAGAGGGAGTAGTTTTTCGAGATTTACGATTATACTGTAAATACAGTATAATCGAAATCTCGAAAAACTACTCACTTCTAAATCTTTTGAAGTCATTTTTGTATTACTTTAGTATAAATGCATGTTAATTTGGATTCATATGTTGTTTTTTTCTGACTTTATGTGAACGAAAAGACACACATTTGCCTGTTTTCCCATTGGAAATAGTGATAAAAATCACGTATAAAACCTGTCCGTAGTGACAACACAGCAAAGTTTCGGGTTTCAAACAACCCGTTATTTTCAATAATGATTGGGGTGAAGCGTAAGCAGAAATTATCCTTTTATTGTGAATATGGGCATTTACGATGCATGTAATGTTCACCACCTTCATGTTATTCACATAGCCATGGATGTTGACACCCCATGTGCTGTTCTTTCTTTAGATGCTGAAAAGGCTTTCAATCATCTCAAATGGGAATACTTCTGGTTGACTCTAGACTATATGGGCCTATGTACTGAATTTATTAATCTGGTTAAAACCCTATATGCCAATCCCACTGCTATGGTACTCACGGTTAGTAAATGCTCACCCCAATTCGTTATTTCCAGGGGTACTTGTCAAGGCTGCCTGCTATCCCCTCTGCTGTTTGCCCTGTCACTTGAACCATTGGCTGAGGATATCTGCCAATCTAACACTCATTCCTCTATCAATCTCAATGCAGAGCACCATATTTCACTTTGTGCCGATGATGTATTGCTATTTGTTAATAATGTTCTGCAATCACTTGCCTGCCTTTTGTCTGTTTTTGATGATTTTAGTTTGTTTTCGGGATACAAAATGAATTGGTGTAAGTCTGCTCTAATGCCCTTGAATGCTGCAATGAAGGATATAGTTTTACTTTTAGACATTCCAGTGGTTAAACATTTTAAATATCTTGGGGTAGACAGTCTCCCCTCCTTGCAGTCCACCACAATGATTCATATTAAGAAGATATTTAAACAGGTGGAAGCTGATTTAAATAGATGGCTGCATCTCCCTATCCTACCTCAAGCCAGCATCTCCACAACACAAATTAATAGACTACCAAACATTTCTTTAGCTCTATGCTACTTCTCACTCCTTCTACTGGATATTGGAATAAATTGCACTATGATTTCTAAATTAATAAGGAGGGGGAAGCATCCGTGTCTCAAGTGGTCTACTTTGCTGCATGAGAAATCCGCTGGTGTTTTGTCTTTACCAAACTTCAAGTACTATTTTTAGTCATCTGTGCTTCGCCCAATTACTGTTTGGCTTGATCCTAATCTCTCATTTAATTACAATTTGGGGCTTACTATTAATATGCTGAAAAGTTTTATTCATGAACATCATATCTAACATTTGCATCGCAGAAACACGATGGATGAACATATTTAAATGGAAAATTAAACGTAAGAGGCTTTATTTTTAAAATGAGCGCATATACAGCACTACAAACGGTAAAAAAATATAATAAAATACACCTTTCAAAAGAAACAGTTATGTGCAAGTGCCAGTGTACAGGTGTAAACGGGTACATGTACACACAAAACTATAAAACCAAAGTCATTGTTTCTAATACCACATAAAAATAAAATCTAACACTACTTCTGTTATGATGGTGTAGTGATGGCTTCCTACATGAGGTATTAATTCTAAGTTTTACATTATGTGTATGTGTGTGTGTCATTTATAGTTAAGTTGTTTTTAATCATTCTGTTTAAATTGTGTGTGGATGTGTTTTTATAGTTAATGTGCTCCTAATTCAGTTGCTTTAAAATATTTTTATATTGGTTTTTACACAGTATTGGTTAAGTTTCGAGTTCTTTCATTTCCCATCGGCAAAACCAGCTATGTCCAGTTTTGCACAGCCTAACACAACTCAGTCACAGATAGCTGTCTGAACTAAACGCCAAAATGCAGATTAGCAGAGTGAGATGAGGAACTGAAAGACAAAATGGATGCATCCTGCTAGGTACAATGTGGTATGCAACCCCCAAACCCCACTCACCCTTTCCCTCGCAGAAGGAATGTGCCATGACAGAGTGGAAACCCCTATCAATGGACAGAAGTAAGACAAATGGGAGTGGAGTCAACAGTTGTTTGCAAAGGTATAAATACCCAACATTGTAAAGTTTTGTCAGTCTTTTGATCTCTTTTGAATTGACTGCATGGATATCTCTGATTTCTAATACAAACATATGCACTGAGCTGTACTAAGGCCTTGTTCAAACTCATGCTGATATGATTGTATTGGAGGTATACCTTTCTTATGCTTTTGAATCAAAAACCATTTGTCAGCTTAAGTTTTTCACTACAGATTGGTGACAAACCCAGGATTCCTGAAAAGTAATGCTTAACGTTTCACAGTGTGTGGTTTCACATTCGTCAGCATCATTGTCTCATCCTGCAAGTCCGTTTTTGAATAAATCACACATAGTGAAGGAAAAGAGGCAAATAATTGGTTAGTCAAGATACTCGGGGTAGAATCTCTCAGAGGAGAGATCCAATGGTAGAGATAGAAAGAGTCAAATAGTGATTTTCTAGGTGTAAGGGACTTACAGGAATCCATGGACAAAATAAGAGTAAGTAGAAAAAAAAGAACAGCAGAAAATTGTAAATCCTGGTGAAAATAGCCAAGAGACTTCCAAATCTCAACCGTAAGACCCGCTGAGGCAAACGGTTACATAATTAAAAATCTTCTGATGTTAAAATCTCGACTGTAAGACACACTGAGGCAGCAGAGTCATGTGAATTAAAATCCTTGGTCAGAGCCAAGGTAACATTAAAAATCTCTTATAAGTCCCACTGTGATAAACAAGAGTTAGATAAATTTTAAATTGTAGTGGGTGATACCTACGGGGAGGTAGGCCTTTGAAATCACCTCCCCAGACTATATTTCCCAGATTGATTGATATATAGATTTGGTCGCAGAGGGGCCCTATTGTGCCACTTCAGAGTACCGTGAGTCTTGAACTTGCAACATGACGTGCTTGAAGAGCATACAGCCGCCCATTGTGCCACCTGGCAGTTGTTGAAATTAATTCATTTTTTAAGCTTGCATCCATGTCTGATCAGCTTTTGCTGAAAAGTTTCTGCTCAATTCTAAAAATGCTATATTTCCTATTTGAAAATTTCTGGTTTCCTGTTTGGTATAATGTAGTGCTCCGGGCAGATTGTTCCCCCAAGTACTGATCTAGGATCAGTGAGAGAAACAAAAAATACCTTGTCATTAAATCCTGATAGCGGGAAGGCAAACTGTACCTAACCATACCCTAACCCTAACCTTAACCTTAGCCATAACCTTGTACTATTCTGAAAATAATTTTCTGTGTTTTTCTCTCACTGATCCTGGATCAGTACTTGGGGGAACAATCTGCCTGCACCAAATGTAGTTCTTCATTTAACACTAGAACTGCCGGGTTTATGCTACTAACTGCCATCAGTAGTCATTTTGATGGGTACATTTTAAACAGCTTTGATATAAAAATGAAATGTGAACTATCAGATACAACTCAAAATATTTATTTATGAACATCATATCTTACATTTGCACAGCAGAAACACCGTATTTAAATAAAAAAAAATAAACAAAGGCTATTATGGAAATTCGTGCATATACTGCATGACGTAAAAAAATTAAAAACTATAATAAAATAAACATTTCAAAAGAAGATATTGTGTAAACAGATGTGAACTTATATGAACATACAAAATTATAAAAACAAAATAATTATTTACAATAACATACAAAGCTTTTTCTCACATCAGCCTACTGCACGACTTCAAAAAATGAAAACTATAATAAAATAAACATATCGAAAGAGGATATTGTGTAACCAGCTGTAAACTGGTTATATGTAGACCTACATACAGAACTGTAAAATCGAAATCATTACTTATAAAAAAGAAAATAACTCTGTTGACATTGTGTAATGGGAATGCGCATTCAAAGAAACATATTTCAAAGCAGCTCACATATTAGCACAATCTGCACAGATGTAACGCGTATTAACTTGTCGTGTGCATTTACCACATACTGCTCTTTCACACTGGGCACAGATATCAGACGTTTTATTTTTATTGCATTTAGTTAGTTGTCATTATTTTCTGTTGCGTGTTTCTTGATGCGCACTGTACAGTGACTCTCAAAAGTATTCCCCCCCCCCCCCCCCTTGGACTTTTCCACATTTTGTTGTTACAACATGGAATCAAAATTGATTTAATTAGGAGTTTTTGCCTCTGATCAACACAAAGTACATAATGTCAAAGTGAAAAATGAAATCTACTAATTGTTCTAAATTAATTACAAATATAAATCAGAAATAATTGATTGCATAAATATTCACCCCCTTTGAGTCAATATTTGGTAGAGACACCTTTGGCAGTAATTACAGCCATGAGTCTATTTGGATAAGTCTCTTCCAGTTTTGTACATCAGGACACTACAATTTTTGTCCATTCTTCTTTGCAAAATTGCTCAAGCTCCATAAAGTTGGATGGAGAACTCTTTCCACATATTCACAATTGGATTGAGGTCCGGGCTTTGACTGGGCCACTCCAGGACATTGACCTTTTTGTTTTTAAGCCACTCCAGTGTGGCTTTGGCTGTATGTTTGGGGTCATTGTCCTGCTGGAGGATGAATCTTCCCCCAAGTCCCAGGTCTCTTGCAGACTTCAGCAGGTTTTCCATCCAGGATTTATCTGTACTTTGCTGCATCCATTTTGCCCTCTATCTTCACAAGCTTTCCAGGCCCTGATGCAGAGAAGCATCCCCATAGCATGATGCTGCTACCACAGTGCTTCACGGTAGGGATGGTGTTCTCAGGATGATGTGCTATGTTAGGCTTGCACCAAACATCGCTCTTAGCATTGAGGCCAAAAAGCTCAGACTATAGAATCCTTGGTCTCAGAGTCTCCCACATGCCTTCTGGCAAACTCTAGCCGAGATTTGATGTGAGTTTCTTTCAACAATGGCTTTCTTTTTGCCACTATCCCATAAAGGCCAGTTTTGTGAAACACTTGGGCTATTGTTGCCGTATGCACAGTGTCTCCCAGCTCAGCCGTGGAAGACTAACTCCTTTAGAGTTGCCATAGGCCTCTTGGTGGCCTCCCTGACTAGTGCACTTCTCGCCTGGATACTCAGTTTTTGAGGACGGCCTGTTCTAGACAGATTCACAGTTGTGCCATTTTCACCCCATTTCTTAATAATGGACTTTACTGTGCTCTGGTGGATAGTCAATTAAATGTTCTTATATCTTACCCCTGATTGGTATTTTTGAAGAACCTTATTCCAGATTTGTTTTGAATGTTCCTTCGTCTTCATGGTGTAGTTTTTGTTAGGAAATGTACTAGCCAACTGTGGGACCGCCCAGAGAGGTATATTTAACCTGAAATCATGTGAAACACCTTAATTGCACACAGGTGGACTCCGTTCAACTAATTATGTGACTTCTAAAGACAATTGGTTGCACCACAGCTTTTTTAGGTGTGTCATTTGAGGGTGTGAATACTTATGCAATACAATTATTTTCTGTTTTATATTTGTAAATAATTTAGAACAATTTGTAGATTTTTATTTTTCACTTTGACATTATTGACTTTTTTTGAGTTGATCAGTGGCAAAAATGAGCAATTACAGAAACGGGCACAGTGAATATATGTTTTTATTTATTTTATTATTCTGGTAAGGCAATACACAGGCAGCAGAAATAATCAGGTGTTGCTGGGATAAAGAATGGACCTAAAAGAAATTACACCACTTTCACAAAGAACACTCTATCTGTGCTTGTGACTGTGTTGTGATTGTTTGCGTCTTGTTTAGTGCATTGTTATTTCAGGACTGAACCCCGTGGCTTGCCTGAGTGATACACATTGTTGTGTAGAGCTAGGCATTATTATTTCTTAGCAAATAGAGCTGCTTTTTCACCGTGAACTGTCTTGTGTCTATCATTCCTCAGCACCGCATCACCACTGCACCTGTGCACTAGAAACCACTTTGCTACAGATCTAGAACATTATCATTCCCTCTCCTCCTTTTCGTCAACCCTCAGCTCTGCCAAACATTAATACTATGAAGTCTTCTAACAACCTGTGACAGAAAGATAATGAGTTCTGGTGATAAATCTCCCTCCCAACCTGTGAGGGCGCTAAAGAACGGGAGGAGAAGTACCTAGAAGGGCTGGCCTGACAGTTCAACACGCTGCTGTATTACTTACCAGCATTATTATTTGCTGTTTGTATCACCGTCAGCCACTGTACATAAAAAATAAATAAATAAACAAACCTTTTTCACCTGAAATACAAGTGTATAAAATATTAAAAATACGTCCTATCAGGACGTCTCTTTTTCATCCACAGACGGAGGGTTTGGTGGAATGCTTTAATCAGACCCTGAAGTCAATTTTGAGATGGTTTGTAACGTAAGAGCAGAAACATTGGGCATCACTTCTTCCCTACCTCCTTTTTGCAGTAAGAGAGGTGCCATAGAGTTTGACAGGGTTTTCCCCCTTTGAGCTCTTGTACATTTGATAGCCTCGTGGCAAGCTCAATCTGTTGAGAGAGGGGTGGGAGGAGCACAAAGGATCATCCAAAAATGTAGTGAAGCATGTGCTCCTACTAAGAGATCGCCTGGATATAGTTGGTCGTTTGGCCCAGGACAAGCTCAAACTGGTTCAGCACTGACAACAGCAGCATTATATTAAAAATGTACTAATTCAAACCTTTAGACCAGGACACAAGGTAATGCTTCTGCTTCCCTCCTAAGAATCGAAACTACAGTATGTGCTAAATGGCAGATGTCATATGAAGTGATTCAGGCTATAGGAAAGGTAAATTATGAAATTAGACAGCCCGATCAGCGTAATGAACATGAAATTTATCATGTAAATTTATTAAAGCCTTGACAGGAAAGGGATGCCTTATTTATAGCCCCAGGCTATATAGAGGATGATTTAGGCCCCCTGTCCAGAGACCCCTAGCACTAAAATAATTTAGATGGGGGAGCAATTGGTTCCAGATTAGCAGAGGGAGCTGCATAAGTTTATTGAGGAGTTCAGCAAGGTTTTTTTTCGGACTTGCCCGGCAGAACTAACTTAGTTGAATATGACATTATCTCTCCACAGGCCACGGTATGAGAGAGACCTTACCGGATCCCAGAAAGTCTACAAAGTGGCATTTGAAAAGGGGTATGGGACATGCTCGAACTTGGGGTGAGTGAACTTTCCAGGAGCGAGTGGTGCAGTCCAACTGTCATAGTGGCAAAGAAAGACAGCACCGATCGCTTCCGTGTAGACTTCCGGAAGGTAAACGCTATTGACAAGTTCAATGCGTACCCTATGCCTCGGGTCACCAAAATTTTAGATAGACTGGGAAAGGTGAAGTTTATCTTCACTCTGGACCTGACAAAGGGATACTGGCAGATCCCCTTAACCCGTTGTTCTAGAGAGAAAACCACATTTTCAATACCAGAAGGCTGTTTCACTTTAAAACCATGCCATTTCGGCTACATGGTGCACGCACTGCCTTTCAGAGACTGATGGACCAGGTTTTACGTCTGCATCATGAATACACAGCAGCGTATATTGATGATGTGGTGATTTACAGCTCCACTTGGTGAGAGCATTTGGCTAGGATTACAGCCGCCCTTCAGTCTCTAAGGGCAGCTTGGCTAACAGCCAACTTGAGAACTTGATTTTTAATCGGAAATGGAAGGGTGAGATCCATGGTTACCAAAATTCAGGCTTTGGTTGACGCAACGGTGCCCAATACCAAGACTCAGGTGAGATCAATACTGGGATTATCCGGTTTATTACTGAAGCTTTATCCCAGAGTATGCTACAGTGGTTAACCTTTTAGTCATACTCACCAAAAAGAGTGCTTCAAACTTGATTAAGCTGAGTGTCAGGGGGCGTTTGATACTATTAAGCATAAGCTTTGCCAGGCCCCCACTATTATCCCACCGGATTTGTCTAAGAGATTCATCCTCAATGGTCATGGGTTTGGGTGCAGTCTTGTCCCAAAAGGTAGATGGAGTAGAACACCCGATACTTTATCTCAGCAAAAAGATGCTACCTCGGGAGTGCAACTACTCTGTAGTCGAAAAGGAGTGTTTGGCCATCAAATGGGCTACTCATTCTCATACTATATGCTGGGGCATTAATTTGATGTTGTCAAATACCACGCCCCACTCAAGTGGTTAAGCACAATGAAGGATAGCAATGCCCGCATAATAATCTGGTAATGCAACCCTTCATGTACCACATGGTACACATTTTTCCCGGGAGGGGGGAGTAATGGGAAAGATAGATTCAGCCAAGTATTCCTTCGGCTCCACGCTGACAGGTGGAATATGTGACAGAAATACAATGAACCGTGGTTGTAAATCATCCTCCCGACGTGTGAGGGTACTAAACGAGGACACAGTTTTTTTGATGGGCTGGCTTAACAGTTCTTTCGCTGGGTTGGGAAGTCTGGAAAAAGTGATGTGGAAGGACCTGTATTTGTGTGGTGAATAATCATGAGTGTTTGCTTTGTTCTGTTTATTGTTGCTTGTAATCACTAAATGGCTAACACATTCCGGAGCTGTTTCCAGAGGCCAGAAAAAACCTTGGACAGCACTTCACTTGTATCACTGTAAACTGTATTGTACCACAATCACTAATTCACTGACTTGTGCATGTGTTTAGGTTTAATGTGGGGATATAATAACGGGACTATTTTTTGGGACTATAAATCAAGGCAGAGATTATAAATGTAATACACGCAGCTGTATTACTTACAAGCATTATTATTTGCTATTTGTTTTGCCATCAAGCACTAGACATAAGGAAATAAAACGAACAAACCTTTTTCACCTGAATTACAATTGTCTGTCTGTTCTTTGAGCACCTGCACACTATTAATCACTTTATAACACCGTGTACAAGGGTGGTAGGAAAGCCCTGCTTAAATGTTCAATTTGTTTATTTTTAGAACAAGTGTCTCCCCTCTGCCCCATGTGTCATATTTGTTTATCATTTATTTATGTATGTGTTTATATAAATGACGGTGAAAGCTGTGTGGTTTGTTTATTGTGCTTTATTTACCTGCATAAATACCTGCAGCTCTCTGCACTCCGGGTGGGTGTACGGAGGAGAGCGAGAGAGCAGAGATATTTAAAAACTAAGGAACAATGAAGGCACTTGCCCAGCCTGACCTTAGGTTTTATTATTGTTTGTGTTTGTGATTTGTGAGCAAGTGTTTTTTTGTTTAAATATTTTATTTATTTTTTGTATTTAAGATAAACGGCGCACTGTGTCTTTTTCACTACAGTAACCTCCTTGGATGTTATTCTTCCACCTGACATCACGGCAACACCATTTCCTGCCACACGTGTGTGGGATCTACCTCGGACTCAAGCCTGAGAAGAAGGGTCTGCAGATTTTTCGGGGTTTTTAAAATTTTTTATTATGTGTGGAGTAAGAGAGGATGGGAGGAAGAAGAGGAAAGGTGGGGGGGAAAATGAGGTTGGCAAGGAGACAGGCACCCACCAGCAGAGGGAGAATACCTGCTGGTTTCGCCTCCACCACCTTGGGAGGACTACTTGTCACTCCCACCTCCACCAGCAGAGGGAGAATACCTGTTGGTTCCACCGCCACCTTCGCCCGGGGTTGCCGAGGGTCTCGTTTTGCCTGGGGTTGTCGAGGGACCCGCATCACCCGGGGGTGCCTGTCTCTCCTCTGCTTCTCCTGGGGTTGCTGAGGACTCTGCTTCTCCTAGGGTCGCTGAGGGCTCTGCTTTGCCTGGGGCCGATGCCTGGCTTGTGCCGCCTGGGGCCGCTGCCTGGCTTGCATCGCTTGGGGCCACTGCCTGGCTTGCGCCGCCTAGGGCCACTGCTAGTCCTGCAGGAACGCAGGAAGCACCTGGGCTGGCCATCAGAAAAGTGGGTTGCCGCCTACAAAGAAGGAAGCAGGGGGTCAGGAGACTAGCTCCCCCAGCCGCACTTTCGCTGCAGGAAGTAGAGTGGCCGGAGCCTCACAATGGGGACATGCCGGCCATGAAGATGGGGGGGAGATAATTTCCCCCTGCTAGAGTCCGGCTGGAACCCCAGAAGAGGGAGCTTCCAGCCAGGAAGACCTGGGGGGAGGAGGACCTCCTACCACGGCCACCCCCATGGATTATTCCAGACCCCTCCTTCCGGGACTTTGAAACTGAGGGCAGAGGTGGCCATTGGGGCCATGTGTGCTTTGCACAAAGGGGGATGGGGGGTATGTAGCAGGGCAGTGGGAAAGCCCTGCTTAAATGTTCAGTTTGTTTATTTTTTGAACTGGGTCTCCCCCTCTGCCCCATGTGTCATATTTGTTTATCATTTATTTATGTATGTGTTTATGTAAATGACGGTGAACCGCTGTGTGTTTTTTTATTGTTTTTATATGTGTAAATAAGACGGGATAGCTGTGCGGTTTTGTTTTGTATATGTTTTGCAGCATGGATGGCAAGCCCCATCCACATTAAAAACTTGTGTAGAAGGTGGCCATCTCCAGAATTAAGTGATTAATTTGGTGCTAATCGGGAGATGGTCACCTGCATAAATACCTGCAGCTCTCTGCACTCCGGGTGGGTGTACGGAGGAGAGCGAGAGAACAAGTGAGCGAGCTGAGATATTTAAAAACTAAGGAACAGTGAAGGCACTTGCTCAGCCTGACCTTAGGTTCCGTTATTGTTTGTGTTTGTGATTTGTTTTATTTAAATCTTTTATTACGCTCGGTGAGCAAGTGATTTTTTGTTTAAACATTTTATTTATTTTTTGTATTTAAAATAAACAGTGCACGCTGCATCTTTTTCACTGCAGTACCTTCCTGGTTGTTATTCTTCCACCTTCTGGCCTGACGTCACCAACTTGATTTCCTGCCACACACCCCAATACACATTTTACCTGATTCTGATGCAGCAGAGACGGACAATGACGAATGTGGATCTGAAGCAGACTGGATTTGTGAAGGTGAATCTTCCAGCAGCAGTGACACCAATATGATTCCTGGTGAATGCCCTTGAAGAAATTAGAAGCTTTCATTGTACTAGTATATGCCTGTGGATCATTTCGTGCCAGAAGCCTGGGTTAATTTTGATAGCTGTGCCAAATGCGCAAAGACAGTCTGCGGTAAGTGCACATTTGAAAAGTGAAGTATCTGTGTGATTTATGCCAGCACTTAGACTTTGCAAACGATTGTAAATGAAGCCCATTCTGTTCAAATGTGTATTTATTCATGTCATTTAGATTATAGTATGTCTGTATATAAACACATAGCTTAGGTTGTGTATATGCACGTTGTTATGTAGGCAATATAAACCAATTTACTAAAAAATATAGTGACATCTACACTACATATGTGTTGAATCAATGTTTAAATTTGTCAACAATGTCAAAACTGTACATATGTATGGATTTACCTAAATAAAATTTATTTATTCAAATAAAGTAACTTTCATTTTTACCACTGTTTTTAACGTTGCACATTCCTACAGACATATATTTGTGTAAAGACATGTTTACAGGTAATAAATGTTACAAAACCAATATTTATCAACGAAATGTACTGTAAGGACTTATTTTGTTGCTGATACATTAACGAACCTGAATAAAATATTGACTTTATTTTATATTTACTATATATATATATATTATATATATATATATATATATATATATATATATATATATATATCTATATATATCATAAAATTATAGTTTTTTGAGTCAATTTTTTGTTTGAGAAATAAGACAAGTACATAATACAACAAAACAGAACAAAAGAACATTCACATTATCTCCTCCCGCTCTACCACTGGCACCCGGGGCAAGTCCACCCCTGGAAAAGCTGCTAGGGTTGTTGGTCTCCAGACCTCCCCCAAGATCACCAGCAGCAAAATTGCTGCAGGGGAAGTTGGTCTCATGACCTTTCCCCCCTTTTTAGCCGGCAGCTCCCTCTGGGGGGACTCCAGCCCCCAGAACTCCTGCAGCAAAATTGCTGCGGGGAAAGGTGGTCTCCTGATCTCTCCCCCCTTTTTCATAGCCGGCAGCTCCCTCTGGTGGGGCTCCGGCCACACTGACCCCTGTGGCCAAGCAGAGCTGACTGCGACCCCAGGTGAAGCAGTTCCAGCGACCCCAGGCGATGTGGAGCGGCTGGCAATCCCAGGCGATGTGGATCGGCTGGCAATCCCAGGCATTGCGGAGAGGCTGGAAACCCCAGGCGAAGCAGAGCAACAGGCATGTTTGAGCGAAGCCAGGCAGTCATCCTTGGGCGAAGTGAGTCAGGACAAGCTGGGGTGTGGGTGTTGGCCCTCTTCTCGGCCACTGCAGCTGGGTGGTTCTTCTCCGTGCTTCCCTTAGCAGTCTATGCAAGGGCTGCTGAGGACCACCAGCTTCCAGTCATGGTCCTTCTTCTGGTGAAGGGAGAGGCAGCTCCTGCTCCTCTCCCCCTGAATGGTGATGGAGGAAGAGACAGCTCCAGCTCCTCTACTCATGATGGTGGGGGAAGTGATACCAGCAGGCATTCATCCTCTGCTGGTGGCAGAAGTGATACCAGCAGGTATTCATCCTCTGCTGTTGGAAAGGGACCCAGCAGGCATTCACCCTCTGCTGGTGTACGGGGATAAAGCAGGCATTCACCCTCTGCTGGTGGAGGTGTCGAAGGCAGAGGCAGCTCCTGCTGCTCTGCTTCTACCGGTGGAGGAGGCAGAGGCAGCTTCTGCTGCTCTGCTCCTGGCAGTGGAGGTGGCAGAGGCAGAGGCAGCTCCTGCTGCTCTGCTCCTGGCGGTGGAGGTGGCAGAGACGTGTAGTCTCCTGGCGACGGAGGTGGGAGCAGCATGTAGTCTCCTGGCGGTGGAGGTGGGAGTGGCGTGTTGTCTATCCTTATTACAGGGGTCTGGTGCGGCTCTCCCTCACTTGCAGGGGACTGGTGCGGCTCTCCCTCACTCTCAGGGGAAGGGGATGGAGGCAGATGAAGCACCTGCTCCTCTCGTCCAGGTGGTGATGGTAGGGGAAGTGATACCAGCAGTCATTCACCATCTGCTTGTGGAGATGGGGACAGCAGGCATTCTTCCTCTGCTGGCGGAGATGGGGTCAGCAGGCATTCTTCCTCTGCTGGCAGAGGTGGCAACAGCAGTCCCTCAGGTTTTGGTTTCCAGCGGTCACCCCATCTGGGCGCTGGACGCTCACGGTCCCCCCGTCTGGGCGCTGGACGCATGGGCTTCTCCCACACAGGCATCACTTCTGCCTCTCTATATTGCATGGGGCAGATGGCCAATGTGTGCCCATAAGCCCCACAGCCGGGGCACAGCTCCGCCACGAGGTTCTTTAAAAAAAACTCCCAACTGTCATCCCCAACCTCCTCCTGTTGTTACTGCAGCTGCTGCTGCAGATCTTTCCTGCTCCTCAATCTCCTCACATTCCTCTCCTGTGCCGGTTCCTCCTCCTTCTCTTGGAAGGAGCAGACAGCCACCACGTGCCCATACACCCCGCAGGCAAGGCACCAGCCTTGGACCTCCAGAGCACTGAAGAGTTCCTTCAGCTCCGTGCAGCCATCTCTCCAGCATTCCATTTTTGCTGTTTTTATATTGTTTTTTTTTTTCAAAAAAACACTGCGGTTCCCTCTCTGGTCTGCGTCTAGGGAGGCGCTGGTAATCCCACGATGACACCACATGTCACAAAGACTGTTGCAGTGGGTGATGTCAGACCAAAAAGCAGGAACCAGGAAATAAACAACAGAGGCGGAGTTTGGTGAAGCTGAGCGAATGGTCTCGCTCAGCATTTAATAATGAACAGACAAACAGAAAATACAAGGTTGTAAGACAAACAAAACACAGGACACGGCACTGGTAGCCAAAACAAAGAGATGAAACAAAATGGACTAACACTAAACAAACATGGTGAGCTGATATTTTTAATTGTTATTATTATTATTATTATTATTATTATTATTATTATTATTATTATTATTACCTCCGTTTCCAGTGAGTGAAAACGTGCTGCTTTTATTTAGCTGTACCGAGACTCAATTGCTAATCAATCATTCAGTTGGAGAAGCAGTACAACTGCACGTGATTTAATGAAGTGCAATTCACCGTGCTCAACTATTATTACTTTTTACTAGAACATGAAGTGCTGTGCAATCCTCGTGCCTAAATACAAATATACATTTTAAATACTTGTGTTACACAGACCCGTTTATATCCTGTGTCCCAATGACGATACACCAACATTAACACACAACATACAACACAAAATATACACAGGGGCAGGCACTTTGCCACATGCTGCCACCACCATGCTGCACGGTAGGAATGGTGTTCTCAGGATGATGTGTGGTGTTAGGCTTGCTCAAATCATAGTGCTTAGTGTTGAGGCCAAAAAGCTCTATTTTGGTCTCATCAGACTAAAGAATCTTCTTCCATTTAATCTCAAATTCTCCCACATGCCTTCTGTTTTTTTCAACAGTGGCTTTCTTTTTGCCACTCGCCCATAAAGGCCAGTATTGTGAAGCATCTGCGCTATTATTGCCATATGCACAGTGTCTCCCAGCTCAGCCGTGGAAGACTATAACTCCTTTAGAGTTGCCATAGGCATCTTTCTGGTCTCCCTGACTACTGCCCTTCTCACCCGGATACTCAGTTTTTGAGGACGGACTGTTCTAGACAGATTCACAGTTGTGCCATTTTCTCTCAATTTCTTAATAATGGACTTTACTGTGCTCCGGGGGATATTCAGTGCCTTGGAAATGTTCTTATATCCTACCCATGATTGGTGCTTTTGAAGAACCTTATTCCGGATTTTCTTTGAATTTCCCTTTGTCTTCATGATGAAGTTTTTGTTAGGAAATGTACTAAGCAACTGTGGGACCTCCCAAGACAGGTGTATTTAACCTGAAATCACGTGAAACACCTTAATTGTACACAGGTGGACTCCTTTCAACTAATTATGTGACTTCTAAAGACAATTGGTTGCACCAGAGCTTATTTAGGTGTGTCATAGCAAAGGGGCTGAATACTTATGCAATCAATTATTTTCTGTTTTATATTTGTAATTAATTTAAAACAATTTGTAGATTTTATTTTTCACTTTGACATTATGAACTTTTTTGTATTGAACAGTGGCAAAAACACCTAATTAAATCCATTTTGATTCCATGTTGTAACACAATGAAATGTGGAATAGTCCAAGGGGGGGTGAATACTTGTGAGAGCCACTGTAGCTATATCTTTCTTTTTTCTATGTAAAAGATTTAGACAACTCGCTCATTTGTTGGGAGAATTAAGCCCGCGTACATGCCAGGAAAATACATTTCCATTAGTCATGGGTGTCAAAAATAAAATCAAAGTTCAGAAAAAGACAAGCAAGAAAATGGAAAGTAATTCCACGGATCATTGATAAATAGGCATAGACATAAAAGAACAGATCATACCATACTAGCTCAGTCTGATTATAGCATGATAACAAACACCTGCTATAACACAAGGTCATATCAAGCAATACTAGTACAACCACATCATGGCAAGACAACAGAGTAATGTTATTATAGTCATAGGAGTCAAAAATGAGTTTAACAATCAAGTGATTACAAACACTGTAACATGTAGATAGAGCAATTGCAGAGACAACATTAAGAATATGCTTGGTCAGACAGGTATAAACACAATGCCATATGAACAGATTGGAAGATGAAACAAGCATAATAGTGTAGGAAAGTAGACCAAAATTATCTCTCTCATGGTCCCACCCGTATCCCATAACATAGCCACCATTACCCCAAAACTCCCCCAGCACAGAACCCCCCTTCCCCCCAAAGAACCAAAATATGTTCCCTGATAGAAACAATTCCAATACCCCCCAACCCATATAATAAGTACATTGGAGAACAGGGCGAATAGAGCTCTAATTCCCCCTCCCCTATCAAAAGCAATATAAATATCATAATGTAATTAGGTAATACACACTTCTCAGAGAAGCGAAAATCTACCTCAGTCATGTCGTCGGAGATCAGGTCCATAAGAAAAAAAAAAAAAAAAAATATATATATATATATATTATATATATATATATATATATATATACACACAGTGGCTTGCAAAAGTATTCAGACCCCTGACCAATTCTCTCATATTACTGAATTACATATGCTACATTGAAATTTCGTTCTGTTTGATATTTTATTTTTAAACACTGAAACTCAGAATCAATTATTGTAACGTGACATTGGTTTTATGTTGGGAAATATCTTTAAGAAAAATAAAAAAAACTGAAATATCTTGTTTGCATAAGTATTCAACCCATGTGCTATGGAAGCTCCCAGTTTTCACCAATGAAAGAAATTGCCCAAAGGAAGACACAATTACCTTGCCATTGGCCTCCAACTGTGAACCATATAGTTGCTGTCACATTTTCTGGATAAAAACCCCACTGATGAAGGATCATTGGTAAGGCTGTGAATCTGAAGGAAAAATGAAGACCAAAGAGCATTCGACAGAAGTTAGAGATAAAATAATACAAATGCATAGATTAGGGAAAGGGTACAAAATAATATCCAAGTGTTTGGATATCCCAGTGAGCACAGTTGGATCAATAATCAGGAAGTGGAAGCTGCATCACACCATCCAGGCACTGCCAAGAAAAGGCCGTCCCTCAAAACTCAGCGCTCAAACAAGAAGCAGACTTGTGAGAGAAGCCACAGAGAGGCCAACAATCACTTTGAAGGAGCTACAGAGTTCAATGGCTGGGAGTGGAGTAATGGTGCACCAGTCAACCATATCAAGAGCTCTGCATAACACTGGCCTGTATGGGAGTGTGGCAAGAAAAAAGCTGTTACTCAAAAAGTACCATCTGAAAGTACGTCTGGAGTTTGCCAGAAAGTGTTTGTGTTTGCATGAGAGTGACCCAGCTGCGATGTGCGAAAAGTTTTTGTGGTCAGATGAGACCAAGATAGAGCTTTTTGGCCAAAATTCCAAGCGCTATGTGTGGCGCAAACCTTCTCATCAGCAGGGACTGGGCATCTTGTTACAATTGAAGGAAGAATGGATGGAGCAAAATACAGGAAAATACTGCAAGAGAATCTGCCTCAGTCCGCTAAAAAACTGAAGCTTGGGAGGAAATTCACCTTTCAGCAGGACAATGATTCCAAGCACAAGGCCAAAGCAACACTGGAGTGGACCACAAAAAGGTGAATGTCCTACAGTGGTCCAGTCAAAGTCCTGATCTCAATCCCATTGAGAATCTGTGGCACTATTTGAAAATTGCGGTCCACAAGCGTCGTCCAACCAACCTGAACAACCTGGAGCAAATCTGCCAAGAAGAATGGGCCAAAATCACTCCGACACTGTGTGCAAAGTTGGTACATACTTATCCAAAAGACTTAAAGCTGTTATTGCAGCGAAAGGTGGCTCTACCAAATATTAATATGTGGGGGTTGAATACTTATGCAAGCAAGCTATTTCAGTTTTTTTCTTAAAAATATTTCCCAACATAAAACCAATGTCACCTTACAATAATTGATTTTGAGTTTAGAGCAAAGACGATGGATGATGAAAATGCCCTGTGGTGCTGAGCTGTAAAATTTCTGAAATCTGGGAAGAACCTGATGGTACCGGGCACAGTGCGAGAGGTATCTTTTCTTGCAGTCTGCAGTATGGCCTTACAATCAAATTACCTTAACAGATTGAAAATAAGCGTGCAAGGCTTATCCCTTGCATTGGATTGATCAAAATAAATGTGGTGCGTACAAATAATTTCAATAACCCTGCCAGACAAGGTCTGGAACCGCAGTGGAAGAGATTTAGACAGAAAATCGATCTTGGTAAGACGCCTCCTCTCCCTCCTTCAGGCCGACCAAGCGAAGATTGTTTTGATGACTCCTGTCCTCCAGGTCCGCCATCTTGGAGTTCAGTCAGTCCATTCTGGCTTCACAAGCTGTAATAGCTCTCTTATTGGCATTTACAGAATTACGTAGAGCAGTCAAATCCACTTTGAGGTTCTCGAACTCCAGTGTAAAATTTGAAAACTCATTCTGCATGGTGATCATTTTAGTAACCAGCAACTACAACAACTAACCAGCCATCACTCCCACAGGTCACGTGACCTCTGGTTCATATTTATGTTGTTTTTAATATGCTGGTCAAGTGTTAATGTGTCTTTGATGTAGCAAAACCACTGTTAAAAAGGGCTACTATATAAAGCTCTCTTATTATGTCGAAACATTTGTCAAATAATTTTGTTTGTTTTAGTATTTGTACATATCTCCATATTTACTCCATATTATCTCCATTTTTTACATGTCTGTCAACCATTTTTCAAAAGTCATCTGGAAGTATATTCATCCTCTCCACGATAACATGTGGGGCATTCCCAAATGTAATTTACATTTTCTTAAGTTTGCCAATATCAAATAGTATCCTGCATATGTCACTCATACATTTTTTATGTGTCTCTGCTCATGTCATGTGAAGATAATGATGAATAATGTTTTTTTTCCCATTTCACTCATTTCCTCACATTTAAGGAGGGCAGAGATGTTTTAAACTCTTATAAGTGGATTTTTCATGCACTAGGCTTGCACCATATCCAGACAACTTTTAATAATCAAGAAATTCATACAAACTCATTTAATTTGAAGTTTTAATAAATCAGAGCAGTAATAGTGCTCCTTCTGTTTATTAAATGCTTAAAATGGATTGGGTGGTTGCAGGCCACATCAAATCCCAAGCAATAGGCTGTCTGGGCAATTCCTGTGCCTTTACAGGTTTAACAGCATTAATACTTCAAATTAGTAATACAGGTATGGTTATCACATTAGGCTAGACATGCAAACCACTAAAGGGTCCACCGCTAAATTTTAAAACATCCAATATATGACTCTCCAAAGCTAAAATCTAATTCCTATACCTTATAGCAATGCATCAATATAAATGAGATATACATTCAAAAGTGTTCTTACCTTCCAATATATGGAAGTGTAGTTGTAGAATATAACGTGAAAACAAGAACTGACTTCAAAAGCAGTGAATTCAAAATACGACAAAACAGCAACCAGCTTTTTCAGAGATCTTCAGAGCATGGACCAGACAACTTGTATTTAGCAAGTGGAGTGATACTTGACTTATAAAGCTTTTATAGAGTTTTTCTCCATTTAATATGTCAGAAGACCCAATTAAATCTAATTATTTGCTTTGTTTTGACAGCTCTTTGTGTGAATATTAATCTAAAAAAAAAATGGTGTCTCCTTTTTCAAAATTAATTGAATGTGAACTCATGTTCATGAACTTCCACCCCTCTAAAAATTAGGTGAACTAGAGTTCACAGGGTCCTTGCTACCAATACAAGTTAAATATATATATATATATATATATATATATATATATATATATATATATATATATATAGTGCCTTGCAAAAGTGTTCAGACCCTTCCTATGGTGTCCCATTTTGTGAAATTACAAAATCATCCATACACATTTTTTTTAAACTTAATAGTTTATTCAAAATTTGAATTGCTCAAACTGAAGACTTCTAAAGGTAAGATAAATTACAATAAATATAAGCAAAAACTAAAGAGAAAAAACTGAAATTTGTTTATTGCATAAGTATTCAGATCTGTCAACTCACTATTTGGTGGTAGCACCTTTGGCAGCAATTACAGCCGAAAGTCTTTTTGGGTAAGTCTCTATTAACTTCGCACACTGGCCTGGTGCAATTTATGCCCATTCTTCTTGGCAGATTTGCTCAAACTCTCTCAAGTTGCTTGGGGATCACTTATGAACAGCAGTTTTCAAGTCTTTCCACAGATTCTCAATAGGATTCAAGTCAGGACTTTGATTGGGCCATTCAAGGACATTTACTTTCTTATTCTTAAGTCACTCCAGTGTAGCTTTGGCCTTGTGCTTTGGACCATTGTCCTGCTGAAGGGTGAATTTACACCCCAGTTTTAAGTCTTTAGCAGACTGAAACAGACTCAATCCAGTTTTCCTTCAATCCTAACAAGCTTTCCAGTCCCTGCTGAGGAGAAGCATCCAACCATAGCATGATGCTGGCGCCACCATGCTTGACTGTAGGGATGGTGTTGACTGGGAGATGTGCTGTGTTGGGCCTGCGCCAAACGTAATGCTTGGCATTTAGAGTAAAAAGTTCCAATATGGTCTTGTCTGACCACAACACCTTTTGCCACATTTTTACAGGATCATTCAGGTGCTTTGTTACAAACTCCATGCTGGCTTTGAGATGGCTTATTTTAAGTAATGGCTTCCTTCTTGCCACCCTGCCATACAAGCTACTTTTTTGAAGTGTTCTGGATTTTGTTGACTAATGCACATGTTCTCCTATCTCAGCCATTGAACTCTGTAGCTCTTTCAAAGTTGACTATGGCATCCCCCACCAGTTTCCTCCTTGCCCGGCTGCTCAGTTTGGATGGACAGACTGATCTAGGCAGTGTCTGGGTGGTATAATGCACCTTCCATTTCTTGATGATTGAGTAGACCATGCTCACAGGGATATTCAGAGACTTTGATATTTTTTTGTACCCTTCTCCTGATCTGTGCTTTTCAATGACTTTATCCCTGGCTTGCTTTGAAAGCTCCTTGGTCTTCTTGGTTTAGCCTTTGCTTGAAATTGACTACCTGACCAAGGAACCTCACAGAGATATATGTTTTTATTCTGAATTCATAAGACCCATTAATATTGCACACAGGCGGAGGCCATTCAACTAGTTGTGTGACTCGTTAAGGTCATTTTGTGCATGTGAATTAATTTAGGTTTGCCACAGCAAAAGGTTTGAATACTTATGCAATCATGATTTTTCCATTTTTATTTCATATTAATTACCTATTTACTTCTTTCTTTTTGTTTTTGCTTTGAATGTGTAGAGTAGGTTGTGTATATAACACATAAATTCCTACTTCAAAGTGCCATGACTGCAAGTTTTAAAGCAACAAAATGTGAAAACTGTGAGAGGGTCTGAATACTTTTGCATGGCACTGTATATTAGAGAGATGTTTTTAATATGTAACCCCAGCTCTATCTGATTATATTAACCTGGGTCAAAAATATATGTCCCTCTTAGCAGCATATTATGTTACCATTATCAGTGTGTTGTTAATTGGCCAGTTTAACATCATATATAAATGTGTGTTAACAAAATATTGGACAAAGACTGTAGGGGTTTATCATAAGCCTTTGAATAAAACCTCTAAGCATACAGTGGCAAGTTCAGTTTTTTTTATTTAAATTCATGCTATAATGAACATGTTAAATAAAATAGTCTGATAGTAACCATACCATGCTTGGACTAAGCCTGCCCTCTCTCGCTTTCCAAAAAATTCCCCACGCAAGCAGTTTTCAGACACCCTGTTTACCTGCAATGCTAGTCTTTTTTAATTAATGTGAAACTCTACTATAAGCGCTTTTCCAAATTCACTGCATTAATTAATTTTTGGTAGGATTCAAGAGAGCCTTGAACCAGTATCTTTTCAGATAAGCAACAAAGCTTACGTCCTTATTTTTATAACTAAGCTCTCATTATTTTCTAAATATAATGTGGTACATACTCCTGTCCTTCCATTGGTTATCTTTCAAGGCTGATACACAACAAATATAAATCTCGCTTTTAAGAGCCACTTTTAAACTCTACAGTCTCACTTATAATAAATACCTCTGTTTATTACTGCAGTAAAACCTTTACACTTATACTAGATTCAAATACATGTGTTTAGCTTAGAGACTGCCATCAGATCAAACTTACTTCTTTCTCCAAATAAGATACATGGCTATGAATCCATTAAACTATAGGCTTGTTAATATTAAGAAATATAGCAGCATTATTGAGTCTTCTGTAGTTATTACCATGTTTATTACACAAAAGGCCCAAACAGACAGAAACACTAGTTAGTTCAAATATTCTCTTTCTTATTAGATCATAATACTTTGTAAAACCTTTGTGCATAGTTGCAATAAAATTAAAGAGGTATAACATAGATTTTTTAGTTTTAAACATTGTTGTCTAGAAAGAGTTATTTTTGTTAACTTGTAATACCTAGCCTCTGTGTTTATTTCCCCAAGAGTTATATGCTAAAGTACTTAAAGTTTATATGCTCTCTAAAAACAGAGGCATAAAGGCAAGCTTTTTTTCTAACATTAACACTTTCAGTTCAGTTTTCTTAGTTCAAATCCTTGTCACCTGTTCATAATTTGCTGCAATATTATTTATGCTGGTTTTATATGCTTTAAAACACAGTACAATTATTACAATACTCTGACAGTGTCAGTTAGTACTGATTTATATATATATATATATATATATATATATATATATATATATATATATATATATATATATATATATAGTAAGATAGCAGGGAGAGGGTCAGATTCATCCCTGCCTGAAAACATGTGCAAATGCACATTGGTTTAATTTAATTAGATTTGTGTTAATTGTTTTATTATTAATTATCCCCTGCACCTGGTGATTATTGTAAATTAGAGCCAGGTGCAGGGTATTTAAAGAAAGCAGCCAGTGTGTTCAGGGCTGCTGCTGTGTGGAGGGCCCGGTTGATGGTGTTTTCAACCGTTTTGAATGAAAAAAAAGGTACTGTGTAAAGCCTTTTGTGTGTGTTTTGTTTTTTTTTTTTTTTTTTTTTTTAACAGGTAAACAGCTTAGCTGTCCTGTTTATAGTTTAGGTTCCTGTGTTGTGTGTTAGTCAGTGCTCGTAAGAGCTAGGTGTTTGTTTTGTTTATTTTGTTTCTGTGTTTATTAAAAAAATAGTGCGTCAGCACTGATAAACTTCCATTTCTGTGTCCTGGGTCCTGCTTTGAAAGGGGCAACGAACTGTGGTGAGGTGCCTGCTTGTTAGGGGACACCAACTGTGGTCAGAACATGATATATATTGTTATATATATATATATATATATATATATATATATTGTGGGACTATATACATGTCCATCAGGGAAAGCAGTGTGTTTAAGTCAGCGTGCCCACAAACAGCAAAGTAAGATCAATTTATGCCCCCACACCCAATTACGTTGAGGACCACTGATATAGACTATCTTCATGTATTTACTAAAATTATTATATTAAGTTTCTTATTTTAAAATTTAAAATCTGTCTGTGGCAGAGCAAAGCCCTTTTTAAATTGGCAGGGATGGGGTTAATTTCCCCTACCTGCCTGGGTTTATTATGTTCAGGTGGCTGGGGTTGATTAGGTTAATAAACGATCAATCAGCGTTCAGCCACCTGACATAAAAGGAAGCCTCTACTTCCTATTAGGAGGGGGGAGCTGAGGAAGCAGGTTGGTGTTTGTATTTTTTGAAATTTTGCTAAATCCAGTGAAGGCATTGCCAAGCCTGGAAACCTTTATTTTTGTGAGTTTTGCTTTATTTGTGTTTGAATATCTGTTATTTTCCCCTTGTGCACCTTTATTTTTGTGTTTATTTATAACAAAATTAGTATTTTTTTTTTTAACTGCAGTCTGTCTCTGGGCCTCTTTCCACTCACCAGCCTGCCACATTTGGTGTCAGATGTGGGATATAGCGCCTCCAGGAGGGTTGGAGCAGTACTGCAGCGTTTTGGGGTTTTTTTGGGGACAATTTTTTTTTTTTTTGATGAATAAATTAGAAAAAAAAAAAAAAAACATGGGAAAGAAGAGCAGACAACGGCAAAGGCAGAAGGAAATGCAGCAGCTGAAGAAATGTAAGCTGCTGCAGCCACCGCTGGAGGACCCGGCCAGCCTCTTCCCCTGGTGTTCCTGGTATGGGAAGGAGGACCATCGTTGGCGGTCCTGCCCAGACGTACCACCAGCAAACTGCTGTGGTCAGTGTGAGGAGGATGGCCACAACTGGGCAGGATGCCCCTACAACCAGGCCCAGGAAGAGGTGTAGTGTTCACCCCGGGCATCAGGGACCACCCCACTACCTCCACCACCACCAACTTCACCACCATCCGAGGAGATCTGGTACTGGTTGATGCATCCTGAGGCAGACCTCGTCCACGATCTCCCCATAGTTATCAACACGCTGTGACGTCAAGATGGGGAGAGGTGGGAAAAGTGGGAGGAACAACACCACCCGGCATCCTGCCCAGAGGTTGCCCTCACGGTGGTTAATTACCTGGTGGTAGACATGGGAGATGCCCCAGTCACTCCAATAAAGAGGGGTGAGCCGCCTTCCCGAGAGCCAGAGAGGGGTGAGCCGCCTTCCCGAGAGCCAGAGAGGGGTGAGCCGCCTTCCCGAGAGCCAGAGCGGGAGGAGCCGCCTCTCCCAGAGCCCAGAGGGGAGGAGCTATGGCCCAAGGATGCCTGCCTTGCTCCGCCCAGGGATGCCACGCCCGCTCCGCTCAGGGATGACGCATTTGGATTGCCTGGGGTTGCCTGCTGCTCCGCATCGCTTGGGACTGCTGGTGTCTCCTTTTTGTTTTCTAGGGTTGCCGAGGGTCCGCTGCCGCCGTCACCTCCCGAGGGTCCACTGCCGTCACCGCCTCCGCCACCAGAGGGAGCCGGGCCGCCGTCACCGCCTCCGCCACCAGAGGGAGCTTGGCCGTCGTCGCTGTACTACCTTGGAGATCTGGTGCCCCCTCAACCAAAGAAGGCTTGGTGGCTCTGACAGCAACCCCGCCCACCATCACCCAGCAAAACAGTCCACCCAAGGGACATAATTGGACTCTTGGGGGAAGGGGGGAGTTGGCCGATTGTGGACGGTGTACGTTGTACTTCGGGGGAGGTCTGTGGCAGAGCAAAGCTCTGCCCTCTTTAAATTGGCAGGTATGGGGTTAATTTTCCCTACCTGCCTGGGTTTATTATGTTCAGGTGGCTGGAGTTGATTAATTAATGATCAATCAGCGCCCATCCATCTGACATAAAAGGATGCCTCTGCTTCCTATTAGGAGGGCGGAGCTGAGGAAGCAGGTTGGTGTTTGTGGTTGTTTTGTATTTTTGAAATTTTGCTAAATCCAGTGAAGGCATTGCCCAGCCTGGAAACCTTTATTTTTGTGTTTGAATTTTTGTTATTTTGCCCTTGTGCACCTTTATTTTTGTGTTTATTTATAATAAAATTTGTATTTTTTTTTAACTGCAGTCTGTCTCAGGGACTCTTTCCACTCGCCAGCCTGCAACACAGTCTTATATTTAAATACTTTAGTTTTTTCTTACTATAAGAAACACAAGCCTATTTTAGTTAAATTATTTTTGGCATATTAACTGTGCTCTATCTGTAGGCAACAGTGGGATTTGAATCCCTGTCCATGAAGGCGGCAGCAGGAGATCTACTTCTCCTTTTTATGGAGCCAGGACTATCGGTGGTGGTGGGGTTAGCCCTCTTCGTAGTCACTGCGGCTGGCCAGTTTTCCCCTGTGTTCCCCTCAGCAACCTATGCAGGGGCTGTTGAGAACCACCACCATCCTATCCTGATCTCTCCAGTGGTGAAGGTAAAGGCAGCTACTCCTCTCCCTCAGGTGGGAGTGGTGGAGGAAGAGGTGATGGGAGTTATGGTGAAACCAGCAGGCATTTTTCCTCTGCTGGGGAAAGTGGGAGCAATAAGTAGTCCTCCCACGATGGTGGAGGCGGAACGAGCAGGTATTCTTCCTCTTCTGGTGGAGGTGGGAGTGGCAAGCAGTCCTCCCACAGTGGTGGAGGTGGAACCAGCAGGTATTCTCCTTCTGCTGGTGGAGGTAGGAACAGCAGGTATTCCTCCTCTTCTGGTGGAGAAGTGGGCTGTGGACGTTCAGCCTCCCCCCCCTTTTGGGCTGTGGATGCACCAGCTCCTCCCTCTTGGGATGTAGACGTTCGGCCTCCCCCTTTTGGGCTGTGGATGCACCGACTCCTCCCTCTTGTTTACCTACTAAAACAGTTGAGAAAGAGAGTGGGTTTGAGAATTTAGTGCCAGTCTCTCTTAATGGGAAATGTGTTCAGGCTCTTCTAGATACTGGTAGTTTCCAGACTTTTGAGTAGTTTAGTACTTAGTAAGTATTTTAAGGAGGAAGCCAGCATTAAGATCCTCTGTGTGCATGATGAAGAGAAAAGGTATCAAACAGCCTATGTGTACCTGGTTATTCAGGATCAGACATTTTTAGTTACTGTGGGTGTAGTTGATGAATTGCCATACAGTGTAATTCTGGGCCAAGATGTATCTATACTTGAGGAATTGCTGGGAGTAACTCATTTTTTGATGCAGAGAGTGAAACATCAGAAATAAGGCCTAAAAAGTCAAGGAATCAGAGACACCAAGAAAAGTTCAGAGGAACAACTCGGCTAACTCAGAGTGAAAAGTTGAGTCAAATCCAACCTCCCATGTCTGTGGAGTGGGAAGTTCTGGACAGCCTAGAACAGTTATAAAGAGCTGATGTGTCTTTCAAATCTCCTTATACTAGATTATCTAGTATTGAGGGGAAGCAGGGAGGCCATCATTTAAATGATGCTTGGTTGGTTTTAATTAAGGGCCTACTGTACCATCAGAGTAAGGAGGGAGAGCAATTGATCATTCCCAAAGCACAGAGAGGAAAGATTTTGACATTGGGGCATACGATCCCATGGGCAGGTCACTTGAGGAAGCAAAAACCACTTGCCCAAATTTTCACTTTTATTGGCCAAGCCTATATACAGAAGTTGGGGATTTTATTAAGTCTTGTCCTGAGTGTCAGATGTCATGTTCAGGGGAAAGGTAACTAAATATACTAAAACATACTGGTCATATGTGATTATGCAACTCATTATCCTGAGGAATTTCATTTGAAGAATGTCAAGGCCAGGCCGATAGCTAGTGTATTGATGCAGTTGTTTTCATGGGTAGGGATCCCAAGAAAAATTCTAATGGATCAGGGCACAAACTTTACACCAGGTTTACAGGCTGATGTGTATTAAAAGTATTATGACCACACCTTACATCCCTCAGACAGATGGCCTATTTGAGTGTTTTAATCAAACCCTGAAGGCAATGCTGGGAAGATTTGTGTCCAAGACAGGAGGAGATTGGGATCAGTGTCCATACCTTCTCTTTGCTTATAGGGAAGTCCCTCAGGCATCAACTGGGTTTTCACCTTTTGAATTGTTGTATGGCAGACAGAGGAAAGGGCCATTGGATATCCTAAAAGAGACCTGGGAGTCAAGCCCTGCGGAAGACCAAATTGTTGTCAGCTATGTTCTTCAAATGTACGACCGGCTGCAAAAGATGACCTCATTGGCACAAGAAAACATAAAGCAAGCACAACAAAGCCAGAATGCCTGGTATGACAAATCTACACATACCATAGAGTTCCAACGAGGTCAGGAGATGTTACTGCTGCTGCCACCTCAAGAAAACAAGCTGCTAGTCAAATGGCAAGGTCCATATAAAGTCTTGCAGAAGACCTGGCACGTTTACCATGTTAACCTATTAAAAGCATGGTACAGCCAACCACAGTAGCCTTAGCAGCATCTCTTTATTAGGGCTGTAGAGGAGGAGGAAGACTGGACTGAGCAATACTTTCCTACAGATGATCAATCACATGACCCACACCTGAGCCACTTAACAGCAGATCAACAGAGAGAGATCTCAAGTTGTTTAATGCCTGACTTGTTCCAAGAAAGACCAGGTTACACTAAACTTGTGGAACATCGGATCCCACTGAAGGATGTCAACCCCATCAGACAGCAACTTTATCGGCTGCCTGAAAGGCTGATTCAGGTATTAAGGAATGAGCTGGAAATTATGAAGTCTTGGGAGTCATCAAAGCTACCAGTAGTGAGTGGAGCAGCCCCATTGTACTCGTTCCAAAGAAAGATGGAAGCCTCTGGTTTTGCATTGATTTTCAGAAGTGAATGCAATGTCTAAATTTGATCCCTATCCTATGCCACGAATTGATGAAATGATTGAGAAGCTTGGGAGAGCCAAGTTCATTAACACTGTGGACTCATGCAAGGGATATTGGCAGGTTCCCTTAGCAGCAGATTCCCAAAAATATACAGCCTTTCATAATCCTTTTGGGCATTATCAATTTACAGTTTTGCTGTTTGGGCTCCATGGGGCCCCAGCAACTTTTCAAAAGCTCATGGATCGAGTTCTTCAAGGCACTCAAGACTTTGCAGCAGCCTACCTAGATGATGTGGTTGTTTATAGTACATCCTGGGAAGATCACTTGACTCACTTAAGAGCTGTGTTTAAGAGCATCAAAGAAGCTGGACTTACCATCAATCCTGCAAAGTGTGATATTGCCCAGAGGGAAGTTAAGTATCTTGGATACCATCTGGGTCATCAAACCACAAGTGGCGAAGGTGGAGGAGGTTCAGAGCTGTGGTCCACCCAAAACCAAGAAGGAAGTGAGATTCTTCCTTGGCTTAATAGGATAGTACCACAGGTTCATCCCTGACTTCTCCACTAGAGCAGCTATCCTCACTAATCTGACCCGGAAGAGTGAACTTAACAAAATGAATTGGACTGAGGCTTGTGACCAAACATTTCAAGATCTAAAGGAAGCTCTCTGTAGTGAACCTATGTTACAGAGCCCAGACTTTTCTAAACCCTTTGTTGTCCAAACAGATGCTTCCAATGCAGGAGTTGGAGCTGTACTGCTGCAAGGGGAGCCGGAGAGCTTGAGGCCAGTGGTGTACATTAGCCGCAAATTGTTTCCCAGAGAAACTCTGTATTCAACAGTTGAGGAGTGCCTGGCGATCAAATGGGCCCTTGATTCACTACAGTACTATCTGATCGGCCGTGAGTTTATGCAGGAGACAGATCATTGAGATTGCAGTGGCTTGGGAAGATGAGAGACTCCAATGCTCATATTACACAGTCAAGTACAAGGCAGGAGCCCAGAACCAAATTGCAGACTTTCTTTCTCATGTCCCTGTGGAACATGTCAAAGATTAAGGAGGGGAATATGTGAAGGTCAGGTGCTCACATTGTGGATCTTGCAATGGACTGCAAAGACTTTCCTTTAATTGTTTATATTCTGTATTATCTGAGTCTAACAAGAGAAAAAAAAAAAAAAAAAAACACTATTCACTTACCTGTTGCATGGGTCCATAGGTCTGAAAATCTAATTTCAAGTAAATGTTCTGTACATGTAGTTGTACTGGGAGGGTGCACACTTCCAAGACAGTGCATGGCAGTAACTGTTGCTGATATAGCTTTTTAAAGAGAAACAAAGGTGATTTTATTATACATTTGTTTGCATGCATGGTTTGGCCTACATAGAGTGGGGTGTGGTGGTGAGGTCCTCCTTGTTTATGTTACAGGAAGTGGGGAAACAGTCATCTTGTGGAGGGAATCTTTTAATAACTTCCATGGGCACTGACTTCCTGTAGTCAGGGCAGTACTATTGAGAATTAAAGAGGGGGTAACTGATTTTAATTAAGTATCCTTCTGCTTGTTTAAAGCTGTAGTTTTTAATGCACATGCTTGTTAATGTTTATTTAGGTATTCATTGATTTATATTTGATTTTTTGAATATGTTTGTATTTATTTATAATTCTAAAATACACAAACCTAATTAATAGGTCCATAACCACACATGTACAGATCCCCCCCCTCCCCAACGGCTATATATATAATATATATATATATATATATATATATATATATATATATATATATATATATATATATATATATATATATAATGGCAAGTTTGGTTCAGTCTGGGGCTGCCTTCCTTTTGTTTGGACCTGGGGCTAGGAGGCAGTAATGACCTCAGTGTTGGAGTTGAGTATAGCACCTGCTTTAGGTGAATTCTGTTTGAATGTAAATTGTTTTTTTTTTGTTTGTTTGCGCCTTGTTCTTTCCTTAAAAAAAATTAAGTTTCTTTTTTGTACAATTATTTTTTATTTGTTCTTAAATAAATATAATTTGGTTTTGCACCAAACTACAACTGTTCCTGAGTGTTTCCCTACACAATAACACCAGCCGCTGGCTGCACTCTAAAACAGTTATACTAGAATAAACAGGAACATGGAATCCTACAATATTCTAACAGAGTAATACAGAGTACATTGTAACGTTTTTCTGAATAGTGTGTTTTAACAATTTTTTAAATATTTCTGCTGAATTTATATTCTTTTAAAATACATTAGTCATTACATCATTTGTTGCAGTTTCACAAATGTTCAATTTTAATCCCAAAGATTGGGTCAGTTTCTGCTCTCAGTGAGTCTGTCAAAGCCATCGCAGGTGTGGGTGACAGTCTTTGAAAGCCTGATACCTGCAAAAAACGTAACTCTTGTTAGCTGGGCTCCCATCACTACATTCTCATTCCCATCATCAGTTTGAAGACTTCATATAAATTAAGCTGTTTCTATCAAAGAGCCATCCACCTCTGTCGCATAAACCTTTCACTCAAAAAGGTGCTTGCACCTTGTACACAGGAAGACGGGTTTTAAGGTCATTCATGATAACTCTGTTCAATGAAATACTTAATTTGAGATTTAACTTTGTCTTTATTATAAAAAACTGATACATGTCTGGACTTCCTATAAAAACACATTTTTTTTTCAAATTCCCAGACTTGCTGAACTGTGGTAGTAAGTAATGTGACACTCCTGTTTCCAATCTCATTTCCATAGATATCTCTCCTGCCTCGTTAACTCTTCAAGTGACCCCTGTTATTTTTAGACATTTGTCCTTACAGCCTAAAACCTCTTTGTGATAAAATACTTGACATTGTCCTGTCTTTATCTTCTTTTCCAGTTAATGTGGACAGTTTACACTCAACATCTGAGGCAAACAAACAAGGTATTTCTTTGTTTTTGTTTTTGCTGCTGTTTATCCACAGCTTCAGCAATCTCGTTCTGTTCTGAAGAAGCTTTATGGCTCTCTGTGGCAAAGTGTTAAGTAGTGTACTGGTATACAGGTGATGCAGTGCTCAATACAATGACAAACAACAAAGTACTGGTGAAATGATGATATTTATTTATAATCCAAATGTCACTTGACAACTGCATTAATAAAGGAGGACTGGCAATACACAACAATGTGTATTGCTCAGTGAAATAACAATGGTGTTCAGTCCCAAAATAATAAACACAGTATAAACACGGGGGGCTTCCAGACTGCGTGTTCTTGGATTGGTTCTTCATGTTCTGTTAATGTGTTAAGGACTTGTTACATGAGTCAATGTGCTGGCAACATAAATTGTAGCAACGTGTTGCCTGTTACGTCACCGCGGGGGATTTGACCTGTTACACCACACAACGAACAGGCAACTCACTTTCGATACAAATTGCCTTTAATCCAAGCAATATCCAACCATATTTAAGAAATACATCACGTGGTTCTAGAATTAACAGTAAATTAACAGTTTGAAATGGCAGCCATTAAACAAAAAAGGGCCTTAAGTAGGGCTAGGAGTTTGTCACGGAAAATTTGGACATAAATCACGGAGCAGTCACGATCAAGGAGTTCAAAATCACAGAGAGAATAAAGTCATGGGGATGAATGAATAAATAAATAAATAAATAAATAAATAAAATAACTGTCTTTAATAAAAGCATATACGCCGTTGGTGAGCACAGGTTCAGCAAAGAAGGACGAGACAAGCAAATGAAATTTCAATGTGTTGCTTTTTTATTTGCTCTGCAACGGTGATTATAACTAACAGTAGCATTTATAAGTGCTGAACTAAGCAGAGAATAAAGAAGCAAACAGGGGAAAGGGTAAGAGACAGCAAGTGTAACACACAGGGTGTGAGAAATATACATGAGGATCACACAAAGAGGGTGTGGAATTTTTTTTCTTCTCCAAAAAAAGGACAGAAGTACAGTATTGGAGCTAGTTCAAAATATGTAATTATTTATTCGAATTAATAAATGATAAATGCATTTTTTTAAAACATGAAATTTAATGTTAAAGAGAAAAACTTTCCAATAAAATCACATAGAGCTTGAACACAATTGACCAACCTTCATAAAACTCTATGGTAAGTATTTCTTTGTTCCGAGTCTAGGTAATTGCGACTTTCATGTCCATTTCAACTATTGTTTTCACTGTGGCAGACAGAATCACGTGACACACATCAGTGCCCTGATTGGATATTGCCTGGAACCTGTTGCCTGTAGTAGGATTGCTGTCCACTTAAGCAATCGCATTGCCAGGAAATGCCAGAACGTTGACATTACGTTGTCTGGGCTGTTACACGGGGCGATCCTCACAGGATTAGGTCGCAGGTGATAAAAGTTGTTAGTAAATTGACTCGTGTAACAAGGGCTTCAGGCACACTGGACCTGCAGACGAAAGGACAGAACTGTAGGTGGTGGAGGGGCTAATAATAATGTTTGGTTTGTACATTCATGGGAATCATGGAAAA
Organism: Polyodon spathula; assembly: GCF_017654505.1. Classification (NCBI taxonomy): domain Eukaryota; kingdom Metazoa; phylum Chordata; class Actinopteri; order Acipenseriformes; family Polyodontidae; genus Polyodon; species Polyodon spathula. Next base: position 25,879,579 of record NC_054543.1, read on the forward strand.
GACATAGAGGTTTAAAACAGTGATTTCCAGGCATGGAAAAAGTATTGTAAGAAGAGTATGAATAAAATGCTTAGAAAAGGTTTGCACTATATGTTGTTTAAGACTACCATTTATTTTTTCTGTCTCTGCCTGTTTCCTTGGCTGTTTCCGTGGATTTTATATGTATTTTCTGTGTTTGCTAAGTAAAAAATCTTGACAATGAAGGCATATACGTCATTCATTAACCATTGCAAGAAAAGCAAGGGATATATATATTTTTTTTTATTGTGGAAAACTGTAAAAATGTTTTTGCAGACACTTTAGTTTTGCGACTGTAACTTGATTGAGACTGTAGGCGCCTAACCAATAGAGCACAGGAGAAGCAATACAGGTATACAGTTTGCCCCTTTACTTTTTTGTCAGTATACACTATTATTTTTTTATGGTTTTGCCTTTAAAAGCTTTAAAATGTAATAAAAAAAACCTGAAAGTCATTCAGAAGATGCCAGAAGTCTGACATTGATAAAAGAAAAAGAAAAAAGACACAATAGAATGGTTATTATTAAAAATGTGTCATTCTTTATAAAGATTTATTTTCAGATTTCATATTAAGCTTTTCATGCTCATTCAATCAAACCAAGTAAGAATTTGTTTGCACGATTGAATAAGTTTTTCAAGTAAAATAAGACTGGCAAAAGTAAACCAAAATTATTATTATTATTATTTACTTTGTATAACACTCACGTCTGTGAACCTAAGGTTTTTTTTTCAGTTACGTTTCAGATGGACTTGCCTAGCCGCAAAAAAAAATAAATAAAAATAATGTAACTTTAGTTGCTCCACTGAAGCAATACAATTTATTAGTGAACACGAGTGCAGTGAAGTCTGGGTTGGATGCTGGCCTTTAATGACAGCTCCCGGATTGGGTTAGCCGTCTATCAAGAACAAACAGAAACAGTTAAACTCACAAAACACGATAACACTCATGATTATTAATTACATCTGTTTTCCCACAGTCCTTTCAGTAATAACCAAAGGAACAAATCGCTGGGCCACTTCCACTAAATATCCTCAGTCATGCTCTCTTTCAGTGGCGCGGCCAATCACATATCCTCCAATCCGTGACTGACACATCGCCTATCACATTAAAGCTATGACTTCTGGTATTGTGACTCAGCCACCTTCCTGGATTTTTCGGCTTCTGACTGACCCAGGAATGAACTGCGAAACCATCCTTTACGGGGTACTGCTCCAGTTATATTGTGCCCTCATAGGTTGGAAGGGAGATTGTTGACTAGGATTAATTCGCTGCCTGTCACACTCTCCCTCAGGGTCTTTGCTTTCTACAAAGCCAATCTAAGGACATCATGATGCTTACGCAGCCTTGTCACAAAACCATGGTGTCATCGTTTTATTGTGCTGATGAATGTTAACAACAACAAGGCCCACCAATATTATTTTTTAGAATTAACAAGGGGTACTTGATAATATAATTTGAAGTGTGCTTTTAGCATTATTAATGTTTAGAATTATACTTATATAGTTCTGGAATCATGCAATTTCAGAAATTTTTTGAGGCATGGTGATAAAAATAATATTTGTTTTACTGTACAATTGTAATTATTTTGACTTCAGCTTTTTAGTTTCTGGGGAAGCCATGGAGCATCAATCATTTTTCATGAGAGTGAGCTTGCAGTCTCTACATTTCACTCAATAATGTTTGCTATTAAACTGTTAAAAATGAAACTATAAACTTGAAAATCATTACAGTCCTTAAATTCAACTAACAACTTAAATTTGGGATTTTGACACACTGTGACAAAGAGCGAATGAATCCTAATCAACAATCTCCCTCCCATTCTGTTAGGGCACTGTATAACAGGAACAGTGTGCCCCATACTGGATGGTTTGGCAGTTCATTCCCGGGTCAGTCAGAAGCTGACCATCCAAGAAGGGGATGGAGTCAAAATACCAGAAGTCATCGCCTTAATACGGTAGGCAATGTGTCAGTCATGGATTGGAGTACACGTGATTGCACTCACTACCAAAGGGGGCATGACTAGAGGTATTTCAGAGGATGTGGCGAAGTGATATATTCCTTTGTTATGATTTTATGAAAGGACCAGGAAGGAGTAAAAGTGAACCATGAGTTTACATGCTGTATTCTGTCGCTACCAGGCCAGCTCTACACCTGGACAACACCACCACTGTTCACCATTCACTTTACTTCACCATACTATTCACCATGTTATAAAAGGGGATCACTGTATTTCTAATCTGGTGTTGGTGCAGTCTGCCCTTGTATATTCTTACTGTAGATATATATAATAACACAAACTATTTTTAAATTTGACATGTTATTTAAACAGCAGGGCATGTGTCGTTCTGTGGTATTGCCATGCCTTGTGTATAATATGAGGCACGCAGTGCAAGATGAAGCCATATTGTGATTATACAATGGCTATGAGTTTATTTAAAAAAAACAACTAACAAATACAGATTTAAGAGAAACACGGATCTCTTGAGACATTATCATGGCTATGAAATTATACAGCCCATTAAAAAATGAATAGGAGGACAATTCTTCCCATTGTATAATTCATAGTATGCTGGCTTTGGGGAACACAGTAATACTTAATTGCACAAGCTGTAAATCACCTGTAGTCCTTCTCTCACTGTTTTGATGTATATCCCTGTGTACAGAATAAACTGTGCCCCGTTGGCATGCATACTGTAATAACAAAAGCCTCACCCTGTGAACTATACTCCCAAACTAGCCTTGAGCTCTCTACATTTAAATTAACATTTCATCTTAACATAAAAACTGAGACACATTCTGTCACATATATTCTATATATTCTTCTTATTATTATTTAAAAGCAGGAATGTGTCTCAATTCTGTAACATTTTTTTCCCCAAAAATATAATTATTTGGCATGTATTTACTTCAGTCTTCTATAGATAACCTTCTCTGATACCTCAGGTATAGAGTTACTTTTGAAGCTCAATATGAATGGACAGAAAAAAGGGGGTGGGGTTCTCTGGTAAATGCTTGCTTATTTGATCAGGTTAATGTTTTTTTTTTTTATTATTATTAATAAAATGCCCTTTATTAAATTACTCACAGGTTTAGAGACATTTTGATAAAACCAAATCTTAGCTAAAAGCCCATCAGTTTCCCATGGATACAGTGGAGTGTGGCAAAGTGGTTTGCAGTGCTCAGTAATAAAAAACACAACACACTTCATGGTGAAATACATGTCTTTATTTGTGCTGGGTTGCTTTTTTGGCAACCTTACATAATAATACCTGGCTCTACACAATGGTATGTATAGCGTAGGTAAACCACGGGGTTCAGTCACGAAATAATAATACTAATGATGACGCACACTTTATACACACATGATCACAAGTCCAATAGTGAGTGCTCCTAGTGCAAGTGATGACTTAATACAATAATCAGTGACAGTGGCAGTGTAGTCCAGGTTTTGATGCTGGCTTAGCTCCCTGATACTTAGCCGTCTAGAATAACAAGTAACAACAGACAGGGGCCCCTGTCTCTCTCCATGGAGAACCATAGGGGGCAATGAGTGGACTCGGCTGTGGCAAAGAGGTCGACTCTTGCCGGTCGAAACCTCTCCCAAATTTGTTTCACCACTTGAGGATGCAGCCTCCACTCAGAGCTGTCTGGAGCTCCTCTGGACAGGAGGTCTGCTGCCTTGTTGTCCACACCGGGGAGGTGAACTGCCCTGATGGAACGCAAGTTTCTGTGCGTCCAGGACAGGAGTCTGTGCGCTGCGTGGTGAAGGCCCGGTGAGCGCAGGCTGCCTTGGTGGTTTATGTAGGCTACCACTGTGGTATTGTCCGTCCGGACCAGCACATGTTTGTGCACTAACTGCTGGCAAAAATGAGATAACGCCAGGTTCACTGCTTGCAGCTCTTGTGCATTTATGTGCGCTTGCTGCCAATGTCCCTTCCATTTACCTCTTATTCCTCTCCCGTTCCAGACCGCTCCCCAGCCCAGGCTGGAGGCGTCTGTAGTGATCACTTCCCTTCTGTGAGGGGATCCGAGGGGAGATCCGAGGCGCAGATTGCCAGGACGGAGCCACCACTCCAGTGTCTTCCGGCATTGTCTGGACACTCGCACCAGCCAGTACTGATCTCGGACTGGGTGCACCTTGAGCGTATTTACCCAGGCTTGAAGTGGGCGCATTCTCAGCAGCCCTAGTGGAAGGATTCTCGAGGCGGCTGCCATCAGCCCCAACAACCTTTGATATATTCTGACCTGTAAGGACCGACCGTTTTTTTTTTTTTTTTTTTAATGATTCATCGGTGCTAGCTTAGTCAGCAACAGCCCTAGCCACAGCTCTTTTTGGCGCGAACCACGGCTCACCCACCTGCAGAGGGGCGCTAGGTCCGTGCCGATGGTAGGCACGGTCGGGGCCGAGCTGTAGGTGGCGCCGAAGATGTTTACACCAGTGCTGAGTCAATCGGGACCGGATAGGCACTGTTTTCTCAACCTTGCGATCGGCTGGAAAAACTGCGGTCGATGCCGTGGTACGCAGCGGATTCAATCGCTGTAGTCGCCGAGGGCAAGCGCAGCCATGCTAGGATAGCCTGAGGATTGAAAGGGGTGCTAGGCCCGAGCTGGGTTTTTTTTTTTGGTCGCTGTGGCCGATTAAATCGGTGCAGAGGATGACGTCCGTGGGGTCTCCTTACTGCACCACAACAGCTCTCACACGGTGTAACAACTACACATAAGAACATAAGAAAGTTTACAAACAAGAGGAGGCCATTCGGCCCATCTTGCTCGTTTGGTTATTAGTAGCTTATTGATCCCATAATCTCATCAAGCAGCTTCTTGAAGGATCCCAGGGTGTCAGCTTCAACAACATTACTGGGGAGTTGATTCCAGACCCTCACAATTCTCTGTGTAAAAAAGTGCTTCCTATTTTCTGTTCTGAATGCCCCTTTGTCTAATCTCCATTTGTGACCCCTGGTCCTTGTTTCTTTTTTCAGGTTGAAAAAGTCCCTTGAGTCGACACTGTCAATACCTTTTACACAAGGCCTTGTGTAGTGAAAAGAGCAATGGCCACTCGCTAATCTCTTCAGAGGGGCCGAAACCAGCTCTAGTCAGAAAACTGATGTGAGAATATAGCAAGGCCACTCTTTTAGACATGCTTGAGCGTGATTTTACTGTGAATTAATCTTTAATTTGCAGATAAATCCAATAAAATTAGTCAAATTCGGTACGTAAAAGCAAAAGCAATGTACGACCTGTCTCAGAGAGATGAGAAAGAAAATGGTGATGTGCTACTGTGAGGATGTCCCTCTTCAACAGGAGGTGGGGGGGACTTCCTCCTCACAGCAGGGCCCTGATAGGGCATCTTTTGTATATTTGCTCAGAGATTGACGGCCAGAAAGGCTCTTTGCATTCAGTAATGGTTGTCATTTGAATTGAAATTCGAATTTTTTTGCCACAGAGGTTATTGAAGGTTTCGAGAATATATGAGGGTCAGAGGGTTTCGAGAAGCAAATTAGCATCTGACACTGAAGATGAGGATCACTTAACACTAGAAGGCCCGTGGCAGTCATTTTGGCAGTTTTTGGTTTTAAAATGTAATTTTCTCCAGTCGTGTAACACATATGGGGTTGTGCATTCATGTATCTTCCTGTCCATATGTATTAAATATTCTCACAAAGCATGAAACACGGGAGTGCATAAATAAAGGAGATATATTACATTATACCTAAAAGCCCCGGGAGCAGTCACATTGATGGCCACACAGAAAACAATTGTATTTTGATTATATACAAACGGTATTCTACTTTATTATTTTTTTATTTACCAGTCCGCAATGTGTTTAGCTGTAATTAGATTAGTCTCTACTCTCTGCCTGAGTGAATGACTGACAGTCTATTGGGTTTCTAGTCGTTTTTTCTCCGGAAAAAGCAGAGAAAACCTTTCAATGGCCGAGTAAGACCGACAGGAGCCGAATTAAACCATTTTTTTTTTTTTAAATGTGTGTATTTCATAGCCCCATGCATTACAGAGATAACGCTGACATAACAAAGGAAATAGCTGCTTCTGCATCCAACACTCAAAGAATATCACTGACATTTGCAGAGCTTTTTGAGATGTTATAGTAATAAAATAATTACTTGGATTGTATTATTGAGGAATTTGGTGATAAAACGAGTGGTCAGGAGAGGATTTATCAGTATGCACATCTATAAAGAGGTATGTGAAAAATATAGCTTACTACTACAAGGGGTGGGGCTTGGCTGGTGATACAGTACTGAGTGTCCTTTTGCGATTCAATGCCTCTTAAAACTGTTTTACTCTGAAAAAATATATTTTAAAAGCGTGTGTAAAATAAACAGCACGTGTGAAAATAAATTGGACCTGACGCGTCTAACAAGCGCTGAATAAATGGACTGCAAAGGGTTAATATCTTCCCTGCATAACACATGTGCATATGCATGTTTTGTTTAATTATTGTTAATTATCGCCTGCACTTGTTTGTCATTGTAAATGAGCCAGGTGCAGGGTCTTTGAGCAGAGCAGTCAGTCTGCTCGGGACTGCTGAGTAGGAGGTAGAAGGTATGCTCGGCTTCCGAGCAGTCAATACAACAATAAGTGTTTGTTTTGTTTTTATGCCAAGTAAACGGCTTAGCCATCCTGCAAGCTAGTTAGGGACCTGCAAAAATGATTAGTAAGAGCTCCAAAGGAGATAAGTGTTTATTTTCGTTTGTTTTATTTTTTTTATTGTGTATTAAAAAAAGAGTGCATAAGCGCTTAAAAATCAATTTTCTGTGTGCTGGGCCATTATTAAAGGGGCAAACGAATAACTGAGAGTGCCGGTTGGTTACAATATATTAAAAATATGCTTTGGTTGTTCAGATGTTTGTGGCGTACTCATTAAATAAAAAAAATAAATAAAAAACGAACTAAATCTGACTGTTTCTTCTTTCTTTATAAATACAGCTGTCAGAAAGACTGCTGCGGGAATTCTAGTGTTAAGGAGTCAACCTTCTTACTCTACTTTGATGACATATCAATTAGCCTCTTGTCTGATTTATCTCTTTGTAACCAAGTAAGCTAAATGACTAAAAGGCTCCTGCTACTCCATAAGTGTCTTGGAGGTTCAATTGTGTCAGTCATTATGGGAAGCATATGATTGGTTAATGACAAGAAAATAGGCATGAAAAAATTTGAGAAATTTACAAGTGAAAGTGCAAGGCTGCCTAAAAGCCAACAATTAGTACAATTACAATTAGATGTCCTTAGAGGTACCCGTGCTAGTCCTGTTGGGCTTAGGTAGGTAATGTAGCACACAAACATCTTGTTCAGAGAGCAAGAACGAGTTACAACATAGCCAAATTTGGTAGCAATGTCTATGACTGCTTCAGACCAATGTACTGTAGCTCAGCTGTGTATCACAGCAATCCGGCATATACTCTGTAATGGCATGTAGTTTAGTTTTACCAGAAGCAGTTTACTTTGAAATGTGACAAAATGTAATAGAGAAGATACTGGAAGGTCTGATTAGGTTGTGAATAACAGCTCCATAGAATGACTGCAATATGTGTACGGTTAGCTGCCCTTCCAGAATAAAATAAAGCCTTTTCACAGGGTCTTAGAACAAAATTGTACAGGAGCTTCATCACTGAAGAAGCCACAGCACCAGCGCTCATACTCCAACACCATAGCAACAGATAGTTCCAATGACTGCCCAATGAAAAAGAAAACTCAGCGTCACTATTTTATTTAACTTTTATGCAAATGAGCAGTAAGAAAATGTGAAACATCCACAGTGTTATGCAGTCCCAAGGGACAAAACATTTAATTTGTATTCAATAATTTGTTTTAAGTTTTACTTGTTAACAATTAACTGCACATTTTTGTGAATTTCTGCATTAAAGTGACATCCCATAAGTAGAGGGCAGAGTACAAGCTGGTGAAGTGTTTTTTCTGGGTGGTTTCTTGAAACTAAGGAAGGAAATGGTGCAGCTGCAATGAGGCTGGAGTTGGATTAGATGTGAGGTTGAGTATTAACTTGAACACTGTTTTCTGTTTTGCAGTGTTGGATTCAAGTAGCTTAGCAAACTGCTTTCAGATGATGTCCAGTTACAGAAATTATTTCCCTTGATGCCACCCGGGCTTCTGAAAGTAGGTGCACTGCTGTCTTTGTTGCTTAGTTTAGGCATCACTTCACTGAGGAAGTGTATGCCCATTGGTTCATGCGAGTACCAGTAGGGTCTAGTGTTCAGGACTTGCTGAGAAACTCTGTGAGTGCAGGTCAGCCTCTTACATTGGGAGGACATTTTGGCAAATCATTTTTAAAGTTCTGCACCAGACAACTGGGGTCACAGTGTTAAAAAGCTGGAGACTTGAATACTGGTCGCCAGTTGAACTTTTGCATTGGCATAACATTCCCTCAGAATGTTGTTGGAGTTTTCTGGACTTATTTCCTTAAAATTAACGTCCATATTTTATTTTCTTTAATAGAGTCTTTAAATACAGTAACAGGCCATGTAGTATTTTTTAGTATTTTCTTCATCTTTGTTTTCCTCTATTTCATTTAGCTGTGCCTCATGTAATCTTATGTGTCTACTGTTGACAGTTTATGTAGCACTTACTTTTTCAGGTGGATTACTGACTTCACTAGGAAAGTTGGTGATGTACGAGTTCTCTGGAGTTTCATCCCCAAATATATTAAATAAAATGAGTGGAATTTCACTCATTTTGTGGCAATGGTTTTATAGTTTTTTTATATATATATATATATATATATATATATATATATATATATATATATATATAATATATATACGGAAGTGGGAATCTGTATCCTATTCAGCCTTCACCCTTAGACAAGGATAAAAAAACAGGTGGAGGTTGGGGAAGAGGCAAACTCTGACTTCTCTGACTTACCATGGTGTCACAGAGACGGCCAGAGTGGGTGGTGTCAGACCAGAAGCAGGAAATAAACAGATTTGGTTGAGCTGAACGAATGCTTTCACTCAGCATTTAATAAATAAACAGAACAGACAGAAAATAAACGGTTGGAATAAACAAACAAAAACACAGGGACACGGCACATTCGACAAAATAAACAGACAGAAACAAAACGGACTAACACTACACAAAACACGGTGAGTAGATATTTTAAACAAGTATCGTGCTGGTCCCACCAGCATACAATAGCAGTTATAAATAATTTATCCTCCTCTCTCTCCCCTTCTCCACTCACTGAACACCCAACCGCGAGTATGTGAAAACGTGCATCTATATATACTGTTGTGCTGGGATACAATTACTAATTAATTATTCACTTGAATCCCAGCACGTGAATTAATTATGTGCAACCTCGTGCTCACATATTAACTTCCCTGTGACAGCAAGTGGAAGCGACAGCGAGTGGGAGAAGTACAGGCATGGAAAAGTACAAAGCAGTTTAGAAGCAGAGGGGAGAAATTGCATCTTGAATTGCTTTAATCAGAAAACAGCAGACATTGGGGAAACACAGCAGCAGCTCAAAGTCAAACAGCCACGTGTGTTTTTCTGATAACAAACAGCTGATTCAAATTCAGCGCCATTCTGAGACACGGGCAAGGGGAGGAGCCAACAGCACAGCAGAACAACGCAGTTAAACGAGGCAGCCTTCCCAGCAACAACGAGTGGAAGCGACAGCGAGTGGGAGAAGTACAGGCGTGGAAAAGTACAGAGCAGTTTAGAAGCAAAAAAACCCTCAACATAGTCTTCAAGCCAGTAATCTGTGACACCTGCTTGATGTGGGAAATCCGAGAAAACCCAGCGGAGCTAAACCAAGTGTGCCTAAAGTGCCGCCTGTTCCAGGATTTGCATAAACTAGTAAGTATGCTAGAAATGGAGCTGGAAAAAGTGAGACAGCAACAGGATCTTGAGGAACTGGCACACCCACAATTCATGGAAGTCTGCATCACCCCTAAAAGACTGAAAGCCACCAGGGAGATAGAAGGTCAGAACAGCTGGGTTCAGGTAGGCAGAAGCAGGGAAAAAAAGAAACTTCCTCAAACACAACCACCAGAAATCAAAACAACCAACAGATTTGAGTCACTTCAGAATTTTAATGAGCAAAACACAACAAGAGAACGAAAGGAACAACATCCAGGACCCCATTGACAGTGGTGACCAGACAGCAAAAAGAAGGGAGGTCATGATTGTTGGGGACTCCATATTGAGAAACACAGCAAGTTCAATTTGCAGTTTGGACCCCCTTACTACAACAGTGTGCTGCCTTCTGGGAGCCTCGGTCAAGCAAATCACTGAGAACGTGGACAGGCTCCTAGAATGAACAGGAGACGACCTGGTAGTAGTCGTCCACATCGGTACAAACAACATTGGAAGAGACAGACCAAAATCCCTGCAAAACAAATTCAGAGAGCTAGGAAGGAAATTAAAAGAGAAAACCAAAACTGTGGTATTTTCTGGTATACTACTGGCACCTTGCAAAGGACCATATGGACAGCTGGAAATAATTAATCAAAACGCATGGCTGAAGATGTGATGCACACGGGAAGGCTTCACCTATCTTGATCATTGGACCACATTCTACAAAGAGGACTATCTGTATAGTCGGGACGGACTGCACTTAAATAACAAGGGAACCAGTCTACTTGGAGAAAAGATCCTCGAGCACGTTCAGAAGCATTTAAACTAGAAAGGAAGGGGGGAGAAATCAACAAAAAAACAGAAGGGAGACCGCATCAAAACAAGAACAACAACTCAGGTAAGACAACCATTAAATGTATTTGTCTAAATGCTAGAAGTATAAGAAACAAAATTCTAGAACTTGAATCTACTGCACTAACAAGTAACTGTGATGTGAGAGGTGTTACTGAAACTTGGTTGTCTGAGAGTGATGGGGACGAATATAATATTTGTGGGTATACACTGTATAGGAAAGACAGGCAGGACAGAAGAGGAGGAGGGGTAGCGCTATACATAAGAAACAGTCTTGAAGCCCAGGTGTTAAACCTGGACAAAGAAAATAAAGCCGAATCAATATGGGTCAGAATAACGGACAAAAATTCAAAGGGCATAATAATAGGAGCATGCTATAGACCGCCAGATTCAGATGGTGAGCAAAATAATCTGTTACACAATGACATTAGAAATGTGTGTAGCAAAGGAGAAGCCATACTAATAGGGGATTTCAACTTCCCCCATATAAAATGGGAAAACCCAGTGGGTAGCAAGAAGGATGAAATAGAAATGGTGGAAATGAGAAATGACTGCTTCCTGACACAATTTGTGAAGGCACTGACTAGAGGGGAGGCATGCCTTGATTTAGTCTTTTCAAATAACGAAGATAGAATAACTAAAACAGAGGTCAGAGAACCACTGGCAAACTCAGACCACAAAATGGTCTCATTCGAAGTGTTTTTTAAAACCACAAAAGTAATGACTAATGCTAAGGTTTACAATTTTAGAAAAGCAAACTATGAAGTTATGAAACAGAGACTAACAGAAGTAGATTGTAGTAAAATAGAGAAAACACCCACAGAAGATTGTTGTTCTTCAGAAATGTAGTACGAAATGAGACGCAAAACAATTACATCCCTAAAGTAGACAAATCTAAATGTAAAACTAAATTGCCAAAATGGTTTAATAGATCAATTAAAAAAAATATTCAGCGAAAAAAAAGGCACTTTACAGAGCATTAAAAAAGGACCAAAAAGAAAGTAGACAGAAAGAGTACACTGAACTGCAAACGTAAGTCAAAAAGAAAGTTAGAAAGGCCAAGAGAGAAATAGAAAAGAATATTGCTAAGGGAGCTAAAACCAATTCCAAAATGTTTATCCAATATTACAACAGCAAGATAACATTCAAAGAGAAGATTAAATGTTTAAGAGATACAAATGGCAAAATCGTAGATGAAGAAAAAAAAAATAGCAAATATATTAAATGATTACTTTTCACAAGTTTTTACAAAGGAAGATACTGACAACATGCCCCACATGTCATCCAGTTCCTATCCAGTTTTAAATAACTTTAGCATAACTGAGGCAGAAGTGTTAAAGGGACTAGGAGCTCTTAAAATAAACAAATCCCCTGGGCTGGATGAGATCCTCCCAATAGTACTCAAAGAAATGAAAGAAGTTATTTACAAACTGCTAAACAATATCATGCAGCAGTCTCTTGACAAAAGGGTGGTACCGACAGACTGGAAAATTGCAAATGTAATACCGATCCACAAAAAGGGAAACAAAACTGAACCAGGTAACTACAGACCAGTAAGCCTGACTTCTATTATATGCAAACTTATGGAAACTATAATAAGATCCAAAATGGAAAATTACCTATATGGTAACAGGGTCCTGGGAGACAGTCAACATGGTTTTAGGAAAGGGAGATCGTGTCTAACTAACTTGCTTGATTGTTTTGAGGATGCAACATCGATAATGGATAATTGCAAAGCATATGACTGGTTTATTTAGATTTCCAGAAAGCTTTTGACAAAGTCCCGCACAAAAGATTAATTCTCAAACTGAATGCAGTTGGGATTCAAGGAAATGCATGTACATGGATTAGGGAGTGGTTAACATGTAGAAAACAGAAAGTACTGCTTAGAGGAAAAACCTCAGAATGGAGTGTGGTAACCAGTGGTGTACCACAGGGATCAGTATTAGGTCCTCTGCTATTCCTAATCTACATTAATGATTTAGATTCTGGTACAGTAAGCAATCTTGTTAAATTTGTAGACGACACAAAAATAGGAGGAGTAGCAAACACTGTTGCAGCAGCAAAGGTCATTCAAAATGATCTAGACAAGATTCAGAACTGGGCAGACACATGGCAAATGACATTTAATAGAGAAAAGTGTAAGGTACTGCACGCAGGAAATAAAAATGTACATTATAAATATCATATGGGAGATACTGAAATTGGAGAAGGAATCTATGAAAAAGAGCTAGGAGTTTTTGTTGACTCAGAAATGTCTTCATCTAGACAATGTGGGGAAGCTATAAAAAAGGCTAACAAGATGCTCGGATACATTGTGAAAAGTGTTGAATTTAAATCAAGGGAAGTAATGTTAAAGCTGTACAATGCACTAGTAAGACCTCATCTTGAATATTGTGTGCAGTTCTGGTCACCTTGCTATAAAAAAGATATTGCTGCTGTAGAAAGAGTGCAAAGAAGAGCGACCAGAATTATTCCGGGCTTAAAAGGCATGTCATATGCAGACAGGCTAAAAGAATTGAATCTGTTCAGTCTTGAACAAAGATGACTACGCAGCGACCTAATTCAGGCATTCAAAATTTTAAAAGGTATTGACAGTGTCGACCCAAGGGACTTTTTCAGCCTGAAAAAAGAAACAAGGACCAGGTGTCACAAATGGAGATTAGACAAAGGGGCATTCAGAACAGAAAATAGGAGGCACTTTTTTACACAGAGAATTGTGAGGGTCTGGAATCAACTCCCCAGTAATGTTGTTGAAGCTGACACCCTGGGATCCTTCAAGAAGCTGCTTGATGAGATTTTGGGATCAATAAGCTACTAACAACCAAACGAGCAAGATGGACCGAATGGCTTCCTCTCGTTTGTAAACTTATGTTCTTAAGAGGCTATCAGGAGCTTTTTTTACATCTATGATCACTTGCCATCCACTGCATCTCTAACTACAGTGGATATATGTCACTTTTTAGGAGAACCCTTCAATAGAGGTGAGCAGAAAGATGTTGCAGAGTTTCACACCAAGTTATCTGAAATTTGTCCTGACGTATCTTGCATGGTTTCAGTCACAATAAGTCATGACATTCTATATACTAGATGTAACTACTGCTCATCAAACAGACAGTTGTTCCATGTTTATCTTCTTTGTGTACCTGGTGGTACAGATTCCATGTGTTTGGAAGAACTCATTTATAGAAATGACAAATGGGCAATGATTCTTGGTAGCAAATGTAGGCAATGCAAAACTTCTCCAATCATGAAATGTGAACTTTTTCAGTCAGCAGCAAGAATGATTGCACTCCAAATCACAAAGGACCATTACAAAGTGACACAATGCCAAGTTTACTGACGTGCAGAAGAGCAAAATTTCTTTGGACAACAGGAATGACCAGTTATCTTCCATTATCTTACACCAAGTACAGGGTGTTACTTCAGGACACTATGTGTCTCTTCTTGCTCTGGGTGCTACTGGAAAATGGGTGCATGCAAACGATACACTCATTCAAGTCAAACCATGGCCAACAAATACAAAGGACATGTACATTGCCTTTTGTCAAGAGATTGAATGCTTTACAAATGCCTTACATTGGCCTAACTTCATAACACCTCTATAAAAAGGAGAAAAATGTTTTGTTTTTTTTCAGCAGTACAATGTGTTAGTATACTGCCCTTTAGCACTGACATGCATATGTACTTTTTTAACCATTCATAATATTGTTGTTTTGTACCTACTGTAAGAAAAAAGGTGGCGGGCCCTTTAAGGAATGGTGCCGCAGTACAAAAAACTACACACCTCAGAAAGCTCAGTGCCTTTGTTAAGGAATATGCGGAGTAGGGCAGCTTAAAAGGAAGCTGGGCAGAACAGTCAGGGTGTTGTAGCTGTGGGGAACACCACCTGACTGTTCGGCGTGGAACGTACCTTGGAACCTTTACACTTTGTTGGTTGGAGTTTTCAGGATAGAAAAATAGTAAATATGCGATTTAGTACTATTTGTACCTGAAAGTATAAGTGCAACTTTAGGAAATCTCTGTTATGAAATTTATTGTTTTGTGAGTGTATTTTGCTTTTTTTTGTTTGGCCAATGAGCCATTTATTTTGAAGTATTTATTTCCAACATGGTGTTGTTGCATAAACCCTGCTTGTGGCATAATACCACATGCTCAATCTAATGCAAACAACAAGGGACTGTTTGCTGGAAATAACTGTTTATTGTTCACCTCCACCTTGGTTGTCATCTGGGCTGTCTTCGGGGGTTGGTATTCCCTCAAGAACTGAATACTGGTGTAAGACACTGTTAACACCACTTCCTACGTCCTTCTTGTGGAAACTTACAACCCTGTTGTTCCAGTGGGACACTCTGTTTGCTTGCTTGTCACCAGACTTCCATGTGGTCCGGTTCTGCTCCACCAGAGGGAGCTATTACACCGTGTAACAATTTTTATTTATTTTTTTGTTCCTGGGTAGTAAGTGTTATTTCCTAATTGCTTATGCCTCAAAAGTATAGAAAATGGCTATTATTCCCCACAAACTTTGCTTTTGTGACCAGGACAGTGATATTTCAAAATATCACTATTTCCAATGGGAAAACGGGCAAATGTGTGTCTTTTTGTTCACATAAAGTCAGAAAAAAACAACATATGAATCCAAATTAACATGTATTTATACTAAAGTAATACAAAAATGACTACAAAAGATTTAGAAGTGAGTAGTTTTTCGAGATTTACGATTATACTGTAAATCTCGTATAATCGTAAATCTCGAAAAACTACTCACTTCTAAATCTTTTGTAGTCATTTTTGTATTACATCTTTTGACTTTTGTATAATCTTTTGACTTTTTCCATCATTTCTAGAAAATGTATGAATATTTTCTATACCACTGCACTTGTGAGATGTGTAGCTCAGTAAAACCAGTTGCAAAAATCTGAAGAACAAACAGTAATCTAATTATATCATGAGATTTAGTAATCAACCAGGTCAATGTGGGGTACAACACTGTCACAAACTGTGACCTAGATGAAGAAATAAGTAGGAATGGTATTTTTTTCAATGACATAATCATTTTTTTCTGAATTTGTAAACATGTAAGTGTGACATGCAGTGTACCTTCATTGATTGCCAGATTATCTAAATACTGAATTCATCAAATGTAATAAATAACAGACACATGTACAGTACTGTGCAAAAGTTTTAGGCAGGTGTGAAAAAATGATGTAAAGTAAGAATGCTTTCAAAAATAGACATGTTAATAGTTTATATTCATCAATTAAGTAAATGCAAAATGAGTGAACAGAGGAAAAAGCTACATCAAATCAATATTTGGTGTGACCACCCTTTGCCTTCAAAACAGCATCAATTCTTCTAGGTACACTTGCACACAGTTTTTGAAGGAACTCGGCAGGTAGGTTGGCCCAAACATCTTGGAGAACTAACCACAGTTCTGTGAATTTAGGCAGCCTCAGTTGCTTCTCTCTCTTCATGTAATCCCAGACAGACTTAATGATGTTGACATCAGGGCTCTGTGGGGGCCATACCATCACTTCCAGGACTCCTTGTTCTTCTTTACGCTGAAGATAGTTCTTAATGACTTTCGCTGTATGTTTGGGGTCGTTGTCATGCTGCAGAATAAATTTGGGGCCAATCAGATGCCTCCCTGATGGTATTGTATGATGAATAAGTATCTGCCTGTACTTCTCAGCATTGAGGAGACCATTAATTCTGACCAAATCCCCAACTCCATTTGCAGAAATGCAGCCCCAAACTTGCAAGGAACCTCCACCATGCTTCACTGTTGCCTGCAGACATTCATTCGTGTACCACTCTCCAGCCCTTCGGTGAACAAACTGCCTTCTGCTACAGCCAAATATTTCAAATTTTGACTCATCAATCCAGAGCACCTGCTGCCATTTTTCTGCACCCCAGTTCTTGTGTTTTCATGCATAGTTAAGTCAATTGGCCTTGTTTCCATGTCGGAGGTATGGCTTTTTGGCCGCAAGTTTTCCATGAAGGCCACTTCTGACCAGACTTCTCCGGACAGTAGATGGGTGTACCAGGGTCCCACTGTTTTCTGCCAATTCTGAGCTGATGGCACTGCTGGACATCTTCCGATTGCGAAGGGAAGTAAGCATGATGTGTCTTTCATCTGCTGCAGTAAGTTTCCTTGGCCGACCACTGCGTCTACGGTCCTCAGCGTTGCCCGTTTCTTTGTGCTTCTTCAAAAGAGCTTAGACAGCACATCTGGAAACCCCTGTCTGCCTTGAAATTTCTGCCTGGGAGAGACCTTGCTGATGCAGTATAACTACCTTGCATCTTGTTGCTGTGCTCAGTCTTGCCATGGAGTATGACTTTTGACAGTAAGCTGTCTTCAGCAACCTCACCTTGTTAGCTGAGTTTGGCTGTTCCTCACCCAGTTTTATTCCTCCTACACAGCAGTTTCTGTTTCAGTTAATGATTGTGTTTCAACCTACATATTGAATTGATGATCATTAACACCTGTTTGGTATAATTGCTTAATCATACACCTGACTATATGCCTACAAAATCCCTGACTGTGCAAGTGTATCTTGAAGAATTGATGCTGTTTTGAAGGCAAAGGGTGTTCACACCAAATATGGATTTGATTTTGATTTTTCTTCTGTTCACTCACTTTGCATTTTGTTAATTGATAAATATAAACTATTAACATGTCTATTTTTGAAAGCATTCTTTCTTTACAGCATTTTTTCACACCTGCCTAAAACTTTTGCACGGTACTGTATATCTAGATATACATATAAAAAAGTATTAAATGCATACAGAATGAAAGACAGGTAGCATTTATAAACCCCATTATTATGAATACAACTTTTGTAGCAAACCAAATGCATTCCTAGTTCCTAACCTAACCATTATTTAATTGGTGTGACTATGGTTCCACTTTGGTATTTCCACTTCAGTTAAACATGCATGAGTTAGAAATATGAATAGATATGTATCTTGGATATAAAACATTCTACATCAACAAGATTAAGAACATATTTTGTATGAGACTACAATGTTCTGTTTGGTCACCAGTTGAGCACTTTATTCAGATTGCACTTCACAAGGCCCCTCCCCATCAAAATCATCACCAGGAGGATATTCCAGATTCTGTAGTTCTTGCACTGCACAAGATGAAGCCAGAAGATTCATATATATTTTCCTGGAGGTTTCTTGCTGTAACAACCCTACAAATGATGTTTTCAGGTAATAATATTGTTTATGTATTTATTTTGCAGTGCTAAAGGCCATGTTTCTGCTCTAGAACTGCTCACCCAAACAAACCTGGCTCTTTTGTACAGTGGTTGCGATCTAGGTTGGGAATTGCAAGATCGAGTTTCCCAGTCTTCTCCTCCGCAATTGACCTGCTTGTCCTGTTGATTCCCATGTATCTTTTAGAAGCACAGGTGTCTCTTCAATACAAATATATACAAGCGCAAATAATTGCCTGAAAGCATTTAGCAATATACTGTTAATAAATATGTCTGAACAGACTTTGATGTTATGTCTTGTATTTGTAAAATACTGTAGCTTTTATTCCTGCCTAATAGTGCTATTCTGTATTAATTTGGATATGTTGCTATAAGACAATCTAGAACTGATTTCAAATTCTTGCCTGGCCACAGAATATAATTTTGCACCAAGTCACTGAAAAACGCAAAACATTTGCTCTTTAAATGCTTTCACTCCAGTTCATAAGAACATAAGAACATAAGAAAGTTTACAAACGAGAGGAGGCCATTCGGCCCATCTTGCTCGTTTGGTTGTTAGTAGCTTATTGATCCCAAAATCTCATCAAGCAGCTTCTTGAAGGATCCCAGGGTGTCAGCTTCAACAACATTACTGGGGAGTTGATTCCAGACCCTCACAATTCTCTGTGTAAAAAAGTGTCTCCTATTTTCTGTTCTGAATGCCCCTTTTTCTAAACTCCATTTGTGACCCCTGGTCCTTGTTTCTTTTTTCAGGCTGAAAAAGTCCCTTGGGTCGACACTGTCAATACCTTTTAGAATTTTGAATGCTTGAATTAGGTCGCCACGTAGTCTTCTTTGTTCAAGACTGAACAGATTCAATTCTTTTAGCCTGTCTGCATATGACATGCCTTTTAAGCCCGGAATAATTCTGGTCGCTCTTCTTTGCACTCTTTCTAGAGCAGCAATATCTTTTTTATAGCGAGGTGACCAGAACTGCACACAATATTCAAGATGAGGTCTTACAAGTGCATTGTACAGTTTTAACATTACTTCCCTTGATTTAAATTCAACACTTTTCACAATGTATCCGAGCATCTTGTTAGCCTTTTTTATAGCTTCCCCACATTGCCTAGATGAAGACATTTCTGAGTCAACAAAAACTCCTAGGTCTTTTTCATAGATTCCTTCTCCAATTTCAATATCTCCCATATGATATTTATAATGTACATTTTTATTTCCTGCGTGCAGTACCTTACACTTTTCTCTATTAAATGTCATTTGCCATGTGTCTGCCCAGTTCTGAATCTTGTCTAGATCATTTTGAATGACCTTTGCTGCTGCAACAGTGTTTGCCACTCCTCCTACTTTTGTGTCGTCTGCAAATTTAACAAGTTTGCTTACTATACCAGAATCTAAATCATTAATGTAGATTAGGAATAGCAGAGGACCTAATACTGATCCCTGTGGTACACCGCTGGTTACCACACTCCATTCTGAGGTTTTTCCTCTAATCAGTACTTTCTGTTTTCTACATGTTAACCACTCCCTAATCCATGTACATGTGTTTCCTTGAATCCCAACTGCGTTCAGTTTGAGAATTAATCTTTTGTGCGGGACTTTGTCAAAAGCTTTCTGGAAATCTAAATAAACCATGTCATATGCTTTGCAATTATCCATTATCGATGTTGCATCCTCAAAAAAATCAAGCAAGTTAGTTAGGCACGATCTCCCTTTCCTAAAACCATGTTGACTGTCTCCCAGTACCCTGTTACCATATAGGTAATTTTCCATTTTGGATCTTATTATAGTTTCCATAAGTTTGCATATAATAGAAGTCAGGCTTACTGGTCTGTAGTTACCTGGTTCAGTTTTGTTTCCCTTTTTGTGGATCGGTATTACGTTTGCAATTTTCCAGTCTGTCGGTACCACCCCTGTGTCAAGAGACTGCTGCATGATCTTGGTTAGCGGTTTGTAAATAACTTCTTTCATTTCTTTGAGTACTACTGGGAGGATCTCATCCGGCCCAGGGGATTTGTTTATTTTAAGAGCTCCTAGTCCCTTTAACACTTCTGCCTCAGTTATGCTAAAGTTATTTAAAACTGGATAGGAACTGGATGACATGTGGGGCATGTTGTCAGTATCTTCCTTTGTAAAAACTTGTGAAAAGTAATCATTTAACATATTTGCTATTTTTTTTTTCTTCCTCTATGATTTTGCCATTTGTATCTCTTAAACATTTAATCTCCTCTTTGAATGTTCTCTTGCTGTTGTAATATTGGAAAAACATTTTGGAATTGGTTTTAGCTCCCTTAGCAATGTTCATTTCTATTTCTCTCTTGGCCTTTCTAACTTCCTTTTTGACTTGCGTTTGCAGTTCCGTGTACTCTTTCTGCGTACTTTCTTTTTGGTCCTTTTTTAATGCTCTGTAAAGTGCCTTTTTTCGCTGAATATTTTTTTAATTGATCTATTAAACCATTTTGGCAATTTAGTTTTACATTTAGATTTGTCTACTTTAGGGATGTAATTGTTTTGCGCCTCTAGTACTACATTTTTGAAGAACAACCATCCTTCTTCTGTGGGTGTTTTCTCTATTTTACTCCAATCTACTTCTGTTAGTCTCTGTTTCATGCCTTCATAGTTTGCTTTTCTAAAATTGTAAACCTTAACTTTAGTCTTTACTTTTGGGGATTTAAAAAACACTTCAAATGAGACCATGTTATGGTCTGAGTTTGCCAGTGGTTCTCTGACCTCTGTTTTAGTTATTCTATCTTCGTTATTTGAAAAGACTAAATCAAGGCATGCCTCCCCTCTAGTGGGTGCCTTCACAAATTGTGTTAGGAAGCAGTCATTTGTCATTTCCACCATTTCTATTTCATCCTTCGCGCTACCCACCGGGTTTTCCCATTTTATTTGGGGGAAGTTGAAATCCCCCATTAGTATGGCTTCTCCTTTGCTACACGCATTTCTAATGTCATTGTATAACAGATTATTTTGCTCACCGTCTGAATCTGGCGGTCTATAGCATGCTCCTATTATTATGCCTTTTGAATTTTTGTCTGTTATTCTGACCCATATTGATTCGGTTTTATTTTCTTTGTCCAGGTTTAACACCTGGGCTTCAAGACTGTTTCTTATGTATAGCGCTACCCCTCCTCCTCTTCTGTCCTGCCTGTCTTTCCTATACAGTGTATACCCACAAATATTATATTCGTCCCCATCACTCTCAGACAACCAAGTTTCTGTAACACCTATCACATCATAGTTACCTGTTAGTGCAGTAGCTTCAAGTTCTAGAATTTTGTTTCTGATACTTCTAGCATTTAGATAAATACATTTAATGGTTGTCTTACCTGAGTTGTTGTTCTTGTTTTGATGCGGTCTCCCTTCTGTTTTTTTGTTGATTTCTCCCCCCTTCCTTTCTAGTTTAAATGCTTCCGAACCTGCTCGAGGATCTTTTCTCCAAGTAGACTAGTTCCCTTGTTATTTAAATGCAGTCCATCCCGTCTATACAGATAGTCCTCGTTGTAGAATGTGGTCCAATGATCAAGATAGGTGAAGCCTTCCCGTGTGCACCACGTCTTCAGCCATGCGTTTTGATTAATTATTTCCAGCTGTCCATATGGTCCTTTGCAAGGTGCCGGTAGTATACCAGAAAATACCACAGTTTTGGTCTTCTCTTTTAATTTCCTTCCTAGCTCTCTGAATTTGTTTTGCAGGGATTTTGGTCTGTCTCTTCCAATGTTGTTTGTACCGATGTGGACGACTACTACCGGGTCGTCTCCTGTTCGTTCTAGGAGCCTGTCCACGTTCTCAGTGATGTGCTTGACCGAGGCTCCCGGAAGGCAGCACACTGTTGTAGTAAGGGGGTCCAAACTGCGAACTGAACTTGCTGTGTTTCTCAATATGGAGTCCCCAACAATCATGACCTCCCTTCTTTTTGCTGTCTGGTCACCACTGTCAATAGGGTCCTGGATGTTGTTCCTTTCATTCTCTTGTTGTTGGTTCTGCTCATCAAAATTCTGAAGTGACTCAAATCTGTTGGTTGTTTTGATTTCTGGTGGTTGTGTTTGACGAAGTTTCTTTTTTTCCCTGCTTCTGCCTACCTGAACCCAGCTGTTCTGACCTTCTATCTCCCTGGTGGCTTTCAGTCTGTTAGGGGTGATGCAGACTTCCATGAATTGTGGGTGTGCCAGTTCCTCAAGATCCTGTTGCTGTCTCACTTCTTCCAGCTCCATTTCTAGCATACTTACTAGTTTATGCAAATCCTGGATCGCGCGGCACTTTACGCACACTTGGTTTAGCTCCGCTGGGTTTTCTCGGATTTCCCACATCAAGCAGGTGTCACAGATTACTGGCTTGAAGACCATGTTGAGGTTTTTTTTTTTGAAGTTTAGTTTCTTCTGCAGCTGTCAACCTGCTTTCAAACTGCTTCGAAACTGCTCTGTACTTTTCCATGCCTGTACTTCTCCCACTCGCTGTCGCTGGGAAGACTGCCTCGTTTAACTGCGTTGTTCTGCTGTGCTGTCGGCTCCTCCCCTCGCCCGTGTCTCAAAACGGCGCTGAATTTGAATCAGCTGCTCCGAGTTTCAGCTTGTTTGTTATCAGAAAAACACACACGGCTGTTTGACTTTGAGCTGCTGCTGTGTTTCCCCAATGTCCTCTGTTTTCTGATTAAAGCAATTCAAGATGCAATTTCTCCTTTCTGCTTCGAAACTGCTCTGTACTTTTCCACGCCTGTACTTCTCCCACTCGCTGTCGCTTCCACTCGCTGTCGCTGGGAAGACTGCCTCGTTTAACTGCGTTGTTCTGCTGTGCTGTCGGCTCCTCCCCTCGCCCGTGTCTCAAAACGGCGCTGAATTTGAATCAGCTGCTCCGAGTTTCAGCTTGTTTGTTATCAGAAGAACACACGCGGCTGTTTGACTTTGAGCTGCTGCTGTGTTTCCCCAATGTCCTCTGTTTTCTGATTAAAGCAATTCAAGATGCAATTTCTCCTTTCTGCTTCGAAACTGCTTGTACTTTTCCACGCCTGTACTTCTCCCACTCGCTGTCGCTTCCACTCGCTGTCGCTGTTCCCAGCTGCCCTGGATAGAAAGAGTGCAAAGGCTCTTACAAATTTTCGGGAAGTGAAGGAAATAAAACAAAATGCAATTTTTTAAAGTTATTACAACTTAAAACATGAAACATATCAATAAGAATTTAATGTCTCTATGTTAATAACATATGATCTTGCATTTATTAAAAACACAAACTTCATGGGAGATCACATGACCTGCAGACAGGAATGGATGTCTGAGTCTGCTGTTCCCTTCCACCCGACAGTTATTTTTTTCCTTTAAACTTTATCTAGCCATTTTTTAGCCACTTAATTCGATAAAAGTTATTATAAAATATTGGAGATGGTAATGAAACGTGATAAAGACATGAGTTCCATGAGCATGAGCACCATTAAAGAAAAAGTTAAAGGATATGAGTACCGACCTAACCAAGTCACAGCTGCGTGCTACCATTGCGGATTTGCAGCCCCTAATGAGACAAGTGATTCGGAAAGAACTTTGAGGTTTAACGGAGAGGCTAGGATCCTTGGAAAAGGATTTGAAAACATTTACTTCTAAGTTTGACAATATGCAGTAACTGTTTGGGCGGTCAAACAGGAGTCAGTTGAAACCAGAATCACTGATGATAGATTGTGGTGAAACTGGTCCAGTACGAGGACAAACAGCGACAAAATAATCTAAGGCTTGTTGGGTTAGACGAGGGCGAAGAGAAAGATGACCCGACCAAATTCCTCCAACATAATCTTCCAAATGGATTCCGGCTTTGGAGGGCAGATCTATTGAGATCGAAAGAGCCCATATCTGCAGCGGAAAGGAAGGCCAGAGAAATAGGTTGCGCACCTTGATTTTCAAGCAGCTGCGTTACAACGACCGCCAGGCCATTCACGCTGGAGTTCGGATCAGCTCCACCCTACAGCAAGGTGACTGTTCGCTTCACTTTTTCCCGGATTACAGCAATGTCACAGGTGTTTAATGGGGGGGGGGCGGGGGGGGGGGGGACTAGCTATTTAAAACACCTATGGAAGTTAAAGATTTCGTGGTCTAAGCAACTCAGTGAGGGATCTGAACTATGAAGCGATGTCTGAAGTTACTTAAGGGACTTAAGGTTTGACACCACTGACATTACAGATTGCTCATTGCTTAGTGACAAATTATTTGTTAATGTGGCTGCATTTGTGCTATACTGTAAAGACTTTTTTTTTTTTTTCTTCGGGGCTAGGTGTATAAGGTTAAAAAATAATAAGCCAATATACAGATATTTCTTTTCTTGTGGTTGACTTGGAGTAGGGCAGGGGTTTAGAGATCAGAGCATTACCTTGCTGTGTTGAGGGGTCACGAATCAATGAAGTTTTATGTTTTTGGCAGATAAGAGAGTAATTTCTACCTCTCTGCTGACTGCCTTGTGTTTATTGTTGATATGTCTCGGTGTTGACTTTCTACAAATCTGTTCTTTATTGTTGTTCTATTTGCCAGTGATTGCCTACAATTATAACAAAAAAAGGCCAATAAGATGCTCGGATACATAAGTAATGTTAAAACTGTACAATGCACTAGTAAGACCTCATCTTGAATATTGTGATCAGTTTTTGTCACCTCGTTACATAAATGATATTGCTGCACTTGAAAGAGTGCAAAGAAGAGTGACCAGAATTATTCCGGGTTTAAAAGGCATGTCATATGCAGACAGGCTAAAAGAATTGAATTTATTCAGTCTTGAACAAAGAAGACAACGCGGTGACCTAATTCAAGCATTCCAAATTCTAAAAGGTATTGACAATGTTGACTCAAGGGACTTTTTCGACCTGAAAAAAGAAACAAGGACTAGGGGTCACAAAAGGAGATTAGACTAAGGGGCATTCAGAACAGAAAAAAGCAGGCACTTTTTTACACAGAGAATCGTGAGGGTCTGGAATCAACTCCCCAGTAATTTTTTTGAAGCTGACACCCTGGGATCCTTCAAGAAGCTGCTTGATGAGATTCTGGTATCAATAAGCTACTAACAACCAAATGAGCAAGATTGGCCGAATGGCCTCTCGTTTGTAAACTTTCTTATGTTCTTATGTTCTTATATTGTACTGTTTTGCATTCCATATCTGTCTGATATCTATTTTAACTGGTATATTATCTTTTACACAATGTGCTCTTTGCTGCAACTAGTAGAATACACCCTATGACTGCCTTAATTTTGTTTGTTTTCCTGAGAGAGAGGTTTTCATTTGTTGATCCGCCATGATGGCTAATATTAATATTCTATCTTGGCACGTCCGTGGCTTAAATACTCCTGTTAAACGCACAGTGTTTAGATTTTTTGCACCATAAAAAGATATTGATTACGTTAATACAGGAATCTCATCTTAAATCTAAGGACATTCACCTCTTTCAAAATAAATACTTTTGTGTTGAAGCTTACTCTTCTGCATCTAATATAACTAAGGGGGTTCTTATATTGGTCAATAGGAAACTAAAACTTTCTGTTGAAGGATCTGGGGGTGACGACTCAGGGAGTTTTGTTTATTTGCCAGGTTCTTTGAACAATGTTAAATTTGCTTTAATTTCTATTTATGCCCGTAATGACTATGATATTAACTTTCTTCCTGGTATAGCGAATGCTTGTCTAAACTTCTCCGAGCACCGGTTAATAATAAGAGGATATTTCAATACAGTAAGTACTCCGGTTTTAGATCGATCTAATCCCAATTCAGATGACAATTGTCGGAATTCGTCATTTTCTAAAATAATTTTATTTGAGATACTAATTTGCTGGATATTTGGCGTTTGAAGAATGATAGTGCAAGGGACTACACCTTCTTTTCTGCTCAAAACAAAACCTATTCTCAGATTGAGTATATTCTTACCTCATCTACACTTATTGAATATGTGACAAAAATTGACATACTGCCAATATTAATTTCGGATCATTCCCCTGTACTGTGTAATATATTGCCTACAATATGCCCTCCACGTGCAAAGAGATGGCATTTTAATACTTCTCTTTTAGAAAATTCAGAGTTTATTACACAACTTAATAACAGACTACAAGAATTTAATACATTTAATATCAGTTCTGCTAAGAATCCTCAGGTTCTTTGGGAAGTTACTAATTGTTTTCTGAGAGGTAATTGCACTGCATTTTCTTACCATATACACACCTCTAGAAACAAACAAATTATTAACCTTGAAACCCAAATTAAAATTTTAGAGAAAGGGCAGAAGCAGGGTTTTTCTGATGATAGAGCAAAACAATTAAATATTCTCAAAACCGAATTTAAAGCCCTGACGTCGCTAGCAGAATTCCTCATTCATCGCACCAAGCAAAATTATTATTACCACGAGGAAAGACCTAGTAGATTATTGGCTCTGAGACTAAAGAATAATGAATGTTTGGCAGCAATTAGCGCGATTAAAACTGTAAATAATGTATTGGTTACAAAACCTAAAGAAATGAATAAAACATTTCAAGAATACTATTCCTAATTATATACATCAGAGACCACTACAGATCACGCTGCTTGTAAAAAATCTAAGCAAACTAAATCTACCTAAACTGGATCCTGATCAAGGTAAACTTCTTGATGCACCTATTACCTTAGAAGAATTATAACAGGGAATTAAATCTATGCAAAAGCATAAGTCTCTGGGCTTAGATGACCCCTGAGTTCTGTGGTGGAAACTTGAAAATCAATGAACTACTACCCGAAAAGTCTTTTAAGATTTTTATTCACCCAAAGCACTTTCTCGAGAAAGGATCAGACACACAGAATGCAAAAGCTGTCTGCAAAGAATCTGATTCTGAGTCTTTGTCAGTACACAATTTTTGTAAGCCTGAATAGCGGAACTCGGTCTCAGCCGGCTCAAGGGGTTTTTCGGGTTGCGGTCAGACTGGGACATTCTTGCCCTAGCACACTTCGTCAAATAAGTTTCATAGCTGCTAAGTTCCTCTTAGACTAAAAATCAAAGGTTACATGAAAGTCATACAAGCACAAAAACACGCTCAGTATTGTTCCATTAAACATTTATTGAAACATTTCTAACACAGTTATTGCTAGCAATATGGGATATAGCTGGTCCTCTTATATTGAACTCTATAACTACGCTATTGAACAGGCTCTTTTCATAGGGACCAAAATACAGCCTTAATCTCACTATTATTGAAAAAAAAATAAAGATCCAAATTAATGTTTCAGTTATCATCCAATTTCCCTTATATGCACGGATGCAAAGCTCTATGCTAAGGTCATAGCTTCTAGATTAGAACAATATATTGGTAGTTTGATCCACTTTGATCAAACAGGCTTCATGAGAGGGTGTCTAGCTTCTGACAATACTGGTATATTACTACATGTCATTTGTGATGCTGCCTCCTACTTTGAATCTTGTGCAGTTTTTTCCCTAGATGCGTAAAAGGCATTCGATCGACTTGAGTGGCACTACCTCTGGTTGGTATTGGAATGCTTTGGATTTGGTCCAGGTTTTATTCATATGGTGCAAGTACTATATAACAATTCTTTGCCATCTGTGATGACTGATAGCTGTCAATCTTCTCCTTTTAAACTTCAACGGGGAACACGTCAAGGATGTCGTCTCTCCCCATTGCTATTTGCTCTATCGTTGGAACCGCTAGCTCAAGCTGTTAGATATAGATATCTCTGCAATAACAACTGCAGGCTCAAAACATTCCCTTTCTCTTTACGCAGGTGACATTATTTTATATCTTTCAAATATTTCAGAATCAACTCTGTGTTGTCTAGCACTATTTACTAAATTTGGCAGTATGTCTGGTTATAAAATTAATTGGGCTAAATCATTTTAATGCCTCTAAATCTAGCTTCAAAGAATGCAGTACTCCCTATTACAATCCCAACTGATAATAAATTTACATATTTGGGATACAGATTCACCCTTCTCTGCAACTTATAAACAAAGTTAATTACACTACTTTATTTGACAAAATTAAACAAGACCTGCAGAGATGGTCTCCCTTGCATTTATTTTTACAAGGAAGGATAGCCATGATTAAAATGAACATATTACCGAGTTAATTTTTTATTTTCTATGTTACCCCATCCCCATATCCTACTTTTTTTTAATGAATGTTTGGCAGCAATTAGCGCGATTTTAAAACTGTAAATAATGTATTGGTTACAAAACCTAAAGAAATGAATAAAACATTTCAAGAATACTATTCCTAATTATATACATCAGAGACCACTACAGATCATGTTGTGGATAGACCCTACTTCTCCTATGATTGCTACCTGGCTCTCAGACTTTAGAAGTATTGTTTTTTTGGAATGTTCCACAGCCAGGATTAAGACAGACAGAGAATTGTGAGGGTCTGGAATCAACTCCCCAGTAATGTTGTTGAAGCTGACACCCTGGGATCCTTCAAGAAGCTGCTTGATGAGATTTTGGGATCAATAAGCTACTAACAACCAAACGAGCAAGATGGGCCGAATGGCCTCCTCTCGTTTGTAAACTTTCTTATGTTCTTATGTTCTTAATAAGGCACTTCTGACAACTATACAGGCATGGAGTGCAACTGCTGCCGATTTGGCTACGCTGATGTTTAAATGATGTGGGCTTCCTTTCCATTTCCTTCATACTAGCTTGTATTTTTGGTATGTAATTTTATTTTTCGATAACAATATTGCAGTAACTTTTTCTTAGTTATTTTATAATTATTGTAATTTGCAAGCATTGGCAATGTTGTAAATAGTTAATTTTTTATGCTTTGTTTCTGTTTTAAAAATTAAAAAAACTATTGATCAAAAATAAAAAAAACACAAACTTCATAAGTGACAGGCTCCATAGTGTTGAGTGAATGACACAGTCCCTCTTTCTTGAAACTCTGCATTTGAAATTCTGTAAAAACTTGTCATGGTGTAGGAGTGCTAGTTCCAATCAAGCATGTCCTTGAAGCCCATCTCAAGATGCTTACTACCATCTTTATACCATATCTCCCTGTGCAGGACTCTGAAGCCTGGATACAAGCCTTTTGTTCAACTTACATCAAGCATTGTAAATCCACATTAACGACAGCTTTGCTGCACCCTTGCAGCACTCACTCTTGCCAGTTTCGGAATTTAGCTGACAGGTTATTAAATACATATAAAATTATTTAGTATGTCATTCCCTTTATTTTTATGTTCCCCCCTGGTGACATCTTAACAACAGATTAGATTTAAAATGTTCGGTGGCACTTCTTTTGATTTTGATGTGCACTGGGGGGGGGGGGGGGGGGGGGGCTTGTGACTGATGATTTAAATGAAAATCTTTTTTTGTGCTCTTAAATGGCAACACTGCATTAGGAAGCAGTGGTTTAATCAAGTACTGCCATATTGCATGTAAGGCCAAAAGCTAGTGTCAGTCCTTCACTAACCTTGGTTCTCCTACTGCATAGTTGTTGTGTCCCTTTTTTACATAAGCATGCATCAGTTTAATTTCAGTATTTATAAGTAACCATATTTCAAGTCACCTCTACT
Organism: Polyodon spathula; assembly: GCF_017654505.1. NCBI lineage: Eukaryota > Metazoa > Chordata > Actinopteri > Acipenseriformes > Polyodontidae > Polyodon > Polyodon spathula. The sequence continues at coordinate 25,909,025 of NC_054543.1, forward strand.
GCCTCTGGCCCTGCAGCAATTAGTGCCGATGAAGCCAGAGGATCACTTAAACCACTTCCTAATGCCTACTCAAAGTGTCTCTAGTTGAGACCTGTTTGAGGGAAATTGGGCCCTGCCACTTTACTTGGTCTGGCCTTGATCACAACTCTTCATCCTAATTGTTTTAGCCCAGGCAGAGACCAGCTTTCAAGGGTTGGGCAATTAACAATTAGCCTGCACTTCCATCAACGTTTCTTAAGTCCTTGTAGTACCTTAATCTCTGCAGTTATATTCCTGGTCTGGATCTCCATCAGGAAGGTTTTCATTGGCTTCTCCTGTTTTCCAGAAGTCTCTAAATTATCACAAAACCTTTAACATCTGAAAAATTGGTGCTTGGAGAAAGAAATCCGGCGATTAACCCTAGCACCACCATAGCCGCTTTTTGAATGTCTTTTGCAATTCAAATTTAAATATCTCTGCGTATGTAAATATTCCGTGCATGTCCGTTCTTAAGTGTTACTAAATATTTGAATTAAATACCCATACAGTGTTTCAGCTGCAGAATCATAAAAATGAATATGTTATAAGCACTTGCTTCTGCTACCGCCAGACTCACAGATTATGCCGCATTTTTAAATCAATACAATATAGGCTTTGTAATAAAATCAGTCATTGCGAAAGAACATTATATACTCCTGTCAAGTGCTAAAACACTAATGAAAGTCATTCTACACATCATATATTATTATTATTATTATTATTATTATTATTATTATTATTATTTTATTAGCAGTTGTCACAAGGTATACACATTGAATCACAATACAGTGTGACAGAGCTACTCTACTTTTTTCTCTTCTGCTTGTCCTCTAAATAGAGTTACCACCAACAGCTCAAACCGTGCAAGCCCCCCTGCACTCCACTACACTCCTCAGGCAGAACGACTGTGCCACCCTGAGTGTGTACAGGTGTAAAAAATAAATAAATAAAAGAGCTTATTCTAAGCTCTCTGCACAAATCAGTGACCATCAAAACTGATGCTAATCGAAACCCAGTGTCTGTTGCATTACAACGCAATGAAGAATGGTGTGCATATACTGGATCAAATGGCATGGCTGTAATCTGTCAAAGGTGGTATTAGCAGGTGGCCTGTGGCTGATTTTTTATAATGTTTTGGACCTGGCTTTTGTTTTATACAAGGAGTGCACCGGCACCACAATTACTCGGAGGGACTTCAGTTTGCAGCTAGTCCTGGAGCTACGGCAGATACATTTTGATTAGAGACACGAAAGCCAGCTAGAAAATGCCCCACAACCTTCAGCCAGCACTGTGCCCATTGGCACACAGAATAAAAGACAATGCCAGGTTGCTAAATGCAATAAAAACAGAATTTTTGATGTCTGCACCCGTTGTAAAAAGGCAGTCTGTGGCAAGTGCACTGGTACAGTTGAAAAGAGTGTTTTCTGCGTAGGTTGTGCTTAGAAAGCTGTAATAGAACTCTGAACAGACAGACAGAGCCTCTGAACTCTGTTTCGCTCAAAGCGCTTTCAAGTTGGATATGTTATGTTATATTTTTGTTTTATGCTATTTTTATAACCAGTTATTTATGTTTTGGAATTGTATACGTGCATACAGCTTTCTGCAATTGTTTACACACAAGTGTATTGCGTAAAGTTTATGTTATTAGTTTATCATGTTTATGTATATGTGCTCTTTTTTAATATAAATATGTGTTTCTGCTCTGAAAATGTTATGTATTTTATGTAAAAATATTAAGTTTTATCCGACTGTTTGTTTTTCATTTTCATATCGAAGCCGTATAAAATGGAGCCACACATTTTCCTTGGCACGTATGTCTTAGCATGTTTATTCAGGTTAAACCTAGATGATAAGGGAATGATTTCAATGTAAAGTGGAGCGATCAAAAAAAGAAGCCAAGTTAGAAGCAACAATTGTGTGAATGTTGGGCCTAAGCACCTTTCCAATTGTGCCTATTTGCTTGATGCTTGACAAGGTTTCCCCAATTGCTTCTCCTAACTTATGCGTTTGTATTTGATATCACCACTTTAAACGGCTGTTGCGTTTTTCTAACGTAGTAGCAATTATTTACTTTGTTTATTTTAGTTTTTACCTCCTCTCCACACCCGTCACGAAAAACACAACCCCGTGTGAGTGAAAACATGGTACTTTTATGCAGCTGTACCGAGACTTGATTACAAATCAATCATTCAATTGGAGTCTCGGTACAACAGTACTTGAATTCCCCGTGGTAATATATTATTACATTTTACCTGCACGTGAAGTGCTGTGCAATCCTCGTGCCTAAATATAAATATACATTTTGAACACTTGTGCGCATAACTCATATTATATCCTGTGTACCAACTGCAATACACCAACATTAACACACCACATATAACACAGAAATACACACAGGGGTGGGGCTATATTGCCACAGTGTTATATACACAACCTAGTCCACACATTCAAAGCAAAAAGAAAGAAGTAAATAGATAATTAATATGAAATAAAAATGGAGTCATGATTGCATAAGTATTCAAACCATTTGCTGTGGCAAACCTAAATTCAGGTGCACAAAATGACCTTAATGAGCCACACAATTACTTGAATGGCCTCTGTCTGTGTGCTATATTAATGGGTCTCATGATTTCAGAATAAAAACACCTGTCTCTGTGAGGTTCCTTGATCAGGTAGTCAATTTCCTGCGCAAATGTGTGCAGCTGAGATGCAGAACAGGAGACACGTTTCTGGGCAACCAATTCAGCAGTTAGGCTTGTCTGGCACTGAGCTGATTGGGAGATCAAGAATGGTTGGGGAGCATGCCTGGTGTCAAGGAAATTCATGGTTAAATTAATTTTAATATAAGCATTTCTCAGATATTTAATTCTGCTGTCTGCATGACATGCTGTGGGGACTGGGTTGTTAACATCAGTTCCAGAACATTTTTAACCAGATCTACATCAAAGCTGATTCGACAAGGCAGAGGCCACAAACTGTGTTAACTCTTTGAAGCTCGCCTTCCAAAATACTATCTGATAGGCTGGCTTCCTAAGGTGTCATAAAACTTACCAAGCAAGCTATAGTGATGATGCAGTTGTACCATTATTGTGTTAAAAGTTAGTTAAAATGCTTTAAGAATCATTTTAATTACATAACTTGTGGTTTTAAATGAATATTATAAACCAATAACTATTTCTAAATGTTATCCTTTGATTGTATTATGATGTGTTTCATATGCTTGTAAACTAAACTTATATTGAATAGGAGGTTTACATGATAAATATAAAATCCTTTGATAACAAAATAGGCGGATATATTCCATTTCTAACACAACCTTTTTGTGTGACACGCAACTGTCTATCAAATATTGTGAACTAATGGAAGGACCCACAAGGATTTGTTTACAGTACAAGGGACCGCTTATACATCGTGTTTTTTAAACTAAAAACAAGGATTTTCTTTTCTTCTCTCTGGGCTTTCTCTGGAGTCGCTCTTTCGTCAAAAAATCTCATTGCTCTGAAGTCATCAAATTCGGAAGTTCTTCAACGAAGACGCAATGATGTAATCTTCAAAGCTCGGAGAAGATAGGCTCCCTCCGGAATGATGAAAGCTTTTGCCTACAGTCTTCACAGAGCTACTGCACTGCTGGCCAACTAACTTCTATAGAGAGGAAGACCATGTTAAGTAGACTTTGTTTTAAACATCGCACCAACAGAATAAGTATTAAACTTATATTGTCTGTTTACAAGTAACTGAACTGAAGCCATGCTTTTGATATCATCACCATACGTAATGTGTGTCTGTTCAACTTGATGCTGAACATTGTACATGCGCACTTAGCCATGTGGAAGCTGACACATGTATATGTAATGCATGACTCAACCAAAAAATTCATGATGAACTATTAAGTATTCTTCACTAGTGCGGAACTCTATGGCCAGAGAGCACATCAAGGATTAATTATGAACATTTACCAATGCATTACTTTTCCTTGAATGTTTTATTTTGTTTCTTCTTTATATATATATATATATTATATATATATATATATATATATATATATATATATATATATATGTTTTTAACTATGAAACCTAACATTTATTCTCCTTCCTCTGAGAATATGAATAAATGTAATAATAATTTGGATTGCTAGTTTTCTTTTTATTTTATAACAAATACACATTTATGATTGATTTCAAATACTTAAACATACATAATATTAATTGTTAATCTCTCTTCATCATGAATCTAGGGATAATTATGGCAGAATCGCTAGTTCTTATTGAGGTATCAAAAAGCATCTGCACCACAGCTCGAGACTACTGCACAGCCAAAGTAGGGGTGGGACGGTATACCAGTATATCATGGTTTAAAACTATGAATTAATCAAATCGTCCAAAAATTGCGATACCATCAATACTGTGATGATGTCATTACCACCTTGTATTGCTAGCCTGGATGGAGTTCCCGACTTTTATTTTATCTAAAAACATGTCACAAGCCGAGTCAAATGCTGAGCCAAACACCATTCCAAATACTTCAGAAAACAAAGGTGACCTTTTTCCACCTGATTAGGTCGTCTGCGTGGACATATTTTGGTTATAAAAAGATAGATCGTATAGTTAAAGAAGACAGCGCCCTTTACGGCAAAATTTGCAGTCGGACAGTTGCAGTTCGAGGAGGAAATACCTCCAGTCTCCACCTCAACTAGCATCCTCCCATGACATATGCAGACATTTCTAAAGTAAGTTCCGTGACGATAACTTAAAAATATCAAGTTAGTAAATGACAGCTGTGTTTGTAAGCCTTATTAAAATATACGCTTATGGTGTGGTATGGCAGCTTGTCAGCACGAGTGCAGAGAAATTTTAACCCTTTGCTGTCCTATGTCGGACCTGGTCCGACATTACAATTTTCCCCTTCCAGTCCGATGTCGAGTGAGACCGATAGGAGCCGAATGACCCTTTCAATGGCCGAGTGAGACCGATAGGAGCCAAATGAAGCCAAAAAAAGGGCGTATCTGATAGCCCCATGCATTACAGAGATAAAACGGACATAAACAATGGAGATAGCTGCTTCTCCATCCAGCACTCAAAGAATATCACAGACATTTGCAGAGCTTTTTGAGATGTTATAGTAATAAAATAATGACTTGGATCACATTATTGAGGAGTTTGGTGATAAAACGAGTGATCAGGAGAGGATTTATCAGCATGCACGTCTATAAAGAGGTATGTGAAAAATACAGCGGACAAGGGGTTGGGCTTGGCTGGAGATACAGTACTGAGTGTCCTTTTTTTCTATTCAATGCCTTTTCAACCTGTTTTACTCAGAAAATATATTTTAAACAGCGCTTGTAAAATAAACAGTGCATGCCTCGAGCAGGTTCGGAAGCATTTAAACTAGAAAGGAAGGGGGGAGAAATCAACAAAAAAACAGAAGGGAGACCGCAACAAAACAAGAACAAAAACTCAGGTAAGACAACCATTAAATGTATTTATCTAAATGCTAGAAGTATCAGAAACAAAATTCTAGAACTTGAAGCTACTGCACTAACAGGTAACTATGATGTGATAGGTGTTACAGAAACGTGGTTATCTGAGAGTGATGGGGACGAATATAATATTTGTGGGTATACACTGTATAGGAAAGACAGGCAGGACAGAAGAGGAGGAGGGGTAGCGCTATACATAAGAAACAGTCTTGAAGCCCAGGTGTTAAACCTGGACAAAGAAAATAAAACCGAATCAACATGGGTCAGAATAACAGACAAAAATTCAAAAGGCATAATAATAGGAGCATGCTATAGACTGCCAGATTCAGACGGTGAGCACAATAATCTGTTATACAATGACATTAGAAATGCGTCTAGATTTCCAGAAAGCTTTTGACAAAGTCCCGCACAAAAGATTAATTCTCAAACTGAACGCAGTTGGGATTCAAGGAAACGCATGTACATGGATTAGGGAGTGGTTAACATGTAGAAAACAGAAAGTACTGATTAGAGGAAAAACCTCAGAATGGAGTGTGGTAACCAGTGGTGTACCACAGGGATCAGTATTAGGTCCTCTGCTATTCCTAATCTACATTAATGATTTAGATTCTGGTATAGTAAGCAAACTTGTTAAATTTGCAGACGACACAAAAGTAGGAGGAGTGGCAAACACTGTTGCAGCAGCAAAGGTCATTCAAAATGATCTAGACAAGATTCAGAACTGGGCAGACACATGGCAAATGACATTTAATAGAGAAAAGTGTAAGGTACTGCACGCAGGAAATAAAAATGTACATTATAAATATCATATGGGAGATATTGAAATTGGAGAAGGAATCTATCAGTTTTAAAGTCTGATTAAAACATTCCACCAAACCATCCATCTGCGGGTGATAAACAGAGGTTTAAGTGGACTTAATTTGCAACAATTTATATAATTCTTTCAAACATTGTGACATGTAGTTAGTTCCGTGATCAGTGAGGATTTCTTTTGGAATCCCTACTCTTGCTATAATCTATACTAACTCTCGAGCAATTGCTGCAGCACTAGTGGATTTCAATGGTACTGCCTCTGAATATCTAGTCGCATAGTCCACCACTACCAAAAGGTAGTCCTTGTTATCCCCATGAATACAGGAAATGACCACTACCCCGCGTGACCACCAAGGTACCCCCAGTAGCAGAGCTTCTTCAATTAAAATCTGCCCACATCCTGAGTCCACTAATGCGTGGGTGCTCACATCACCAACCCGTACATCAACAATGCAAGGCCCCACCCAATCATTACACCTGGACTTACCTGGTTACCTGGTGACAATTCCAGGCGAGGTGGCCAACCTCATGGCACCGGTAACAGGTGGGGAGAAAGGGCACCCATGGAGCTTGTATGTCCCACTGCTGGTTTGACAATGGGGAGGGGTTCTCTGCTCTCACCCCGCTGGGGGTCAACCTTCATTGATGTGGAGGAAGGCCGTCCGTGGGGTGCCGGGGAGCAGTGGATCCGTGGGTGGAGGGGGTGAAGTGCTGTAGGGGTCCTGTCCTTGGGCCCATCATCCGCGGTCGGTTGGAGGGAGAAGCGGGAGTGAAGACCAAGGGAGCTGATGCCGATGCATCCTCGTATCCCTCAGCCAATTGGACTGCTGCCTCCAACGTGGTGGGTAGATGTTGCGTGACCCAGTTCTGGGTGTCCGGCCCCAGCACCTTCACGAATTGCTCAATGGCAGTTAGGTCCATGATCTTCTCAGAGTAGTCGGTGCCGGGGCAGAGCCACCAGGTCACATGAACAGCCAGCTGTTGCACCACCACAAGGGGTTGCAGTCCTGGGGGTCACTGGTATTCTCGGAACTGCCGGCAATGCGTCTACTCCGTGATGTTGCGCTACATGAGAATGACATGCTTCACCTGGTTCGTGAGTCAGGGCTTGATAGGCTGCCTGGGCCTCTCTGATCAAGTTGGGGCTGAGCTGGGCTGCCCACCACTTCCGTGTCCACTGTGCTGCTGTTGCCTGTCTCTCAAATGCAACCAATTAAGCCTCTGGGTCATCCTCCAACGACATCTTGACTACCCTCGTCCTTGGTAGTTGCACTGCTGGTTCAGCCGCCAGTTCCCTCCCCTATTTGGCCTCCAGGAACATATAGTGCATCCTCTCCATCATGACCGTCAAAGATTCCAGGTGCCTTCGCTCCTACGCCTACAAGAGTACTGCAAATTCAGTTGGATTCATCCCTGTCCCACTTCTGGACACCAAATGTCGTCAGGTTCAAGTGGTGCAGTGCTATAAAAGTGACTGTCCACACAGTATGTCTAACAAAAACACAAAAATAAAAGGAAACAATCAGCCACTTTACCAGCAATGGTGTCAGGGGGTACACGAAGGGCTTGCAAACCCAATAATAATAATAATAATAATAATAATAATAATAATAATAATAATAATGCAGGTCCCAATCCAAAAGACTTAATCCATCCTGCGTCCTCCATGCATGAAATTGTGCGTGCCTGACTCCGAGAAAGTGTGGTGAAAAGACGTGGTGTTTGTGCAGGGCAGTGCTCAGGTGATTGCTGGCTTCGCAGCTACAGCTCCCCGATGCTCAATCCTCCTCTGTGAACACAGAACACACACACACACTTAATACAAAACAAACAAACAAACAACACAGGCTCCGGCCGCTTGTTTAGTTTTCTCAGCACAAAGCGGCATACTGACGTAGCTGCTTCCCCTTTGTACCCATAACCTCCTCCCTGCAATCAACTTGTTGCCATGGTTTCTCCAATAAAGGGCCATCCCACAGCTAATTGCAATGGAGTTGTTCCGGGTATGTGCAACTACGTGATCCCCCTAATATGGTCACCTTCCGGTTTCCACCTACCATCAAGGTGATCCATCTAGGAGGCAGCATACCACTGTCCTTACACAGCACCCTTTCTATTCTGGAAGGAGATTTACAACATCGATCCTTTCTCTCTTTATCATACAATGTAATCTGAGATGTGGCTGAAGCAATCGCTGGCCGGAGAGCACTCAGATCTAACAGCAGACTTTATGATCTACCACAGAATATTACACAAGTCAGAATTAACGATTCCAATCCAGTTATTTTACTAGGTTGGGAAGGAAATATGGACATTCAGTTTATTGGTGAATACTCTACAATCCTCAATCGCTCCATCACAAAATACCTATCAAAATCTGACAAGAGTTATGCCTTTGGCATCATGAATGACATTAATTCAAACAAGTCTCTGGCCAGCAGATTGTGGAATGTTGTACTCCGCAGCCTGTCCAACAGAGAATGCAGTGCTCTTGAGGCAGCAGACAGTCTTCTAGGCATTTCTCTGTGGCACGGATCCACAGACTACTATCAAGTGGGTTGATGTATCAATGACTTGTAGCCGTCGGGTGAAATCAAAGGAAGAAATTGATAAGTTAGCATGGGTGAGTCAAAAACTGCAAAAAGACTAGTAATGCTCCCAGTGAGCATGGAAAAACACCAGTGTGTCGTAGTCTCCCTGAAGAGGTGCTTGTTGACTGAACGACTGATACTGATGAAGGGAGGAGATATTTACAGCTGAAAAAATAAATTATCTAATATCAAAAGAAATTATGAAAGACTTAGATGACAAAGATGAAACTTTAACCTGTCTCATATTTACAGTAGCCCCCTGTAACCAGATACAGACCGATATTCTCGATAGTATGCCTGGGGAGGACATTCATCTATTGGCAATGGACACAGTGGACTGCCTTCCTTCCTGCAAGAAAAAATGTGCTGGAAAAAAAATTATAGCTTACAAGGCTGACTGCAGTCATACAGCTGGACTGGAAACTAGCATACAAGTGAAACTAGGCTACAAGCTGATGCTTTGGAGGAATATCGACATTGCCACTGCTCTCATCAATGGAGCAGCTGTTTCCTATTATCTGGAAAACTCTAGGATGGTGAAAACTAGAACCATCCATTTTAACAATGGACACACACATACCTTTGAACGCTTCAGGTCAAAGTTTGAAGTCATGGACAGGGCCTGCATTTGTTCGAGAGCAGTTTCCAGTCATCCATGCTCATGCAATCACCATTCACAAATGTCAGGGCATGACACTCAAAACAGTGATGATGAACCTTTCTCCTGGGGCCAAAGTTTTGTGGTACTTTCCAGAGTTACTTCCTTAAGTGGCAAACACCTTATCAACTTTGACCCCACTCGCATTAAGGCACTTCCAACTGCACTGGCAGAGTACAACAGGCTCACAGGTCTTTACTGCCCTCATTTGAGAAGCTTGCAGCAGATTAAGATTTGTATTAACAGGGTCATTTGTATTTCGTACGTCAAGCCATCCCCGATATTCAGGAACAGCAAAAGCTACCACGTTCTAAGGGAACACTTGCAGTCACACACTCCCAGCTTGAGTAACACTAATCTAATTCCCTGCTATTCAAACGCCACTTTATTTTGTCTTCTTCACTGCCAACCTTTGAAGGAGTCATTAAAAAAGAGTGAACAACAAGCCCTCAGGACTTTTGTTACCAACTATAATCAGCTGCCATGCACTACATCTCTGAGTACTGTGGACATTTGTCACTTCTTAGGAGAACCCTTCAGTAGAGTTGAGCAGCAAGATATTGTTGAGTTTCTCACCAAACTGTGTCAAACTTGCCCTCAAATATCTGATATGCTTTCACTCACCATAAGGCACGACATAATATGTGCAGGATGTGAGTACCACACATCAAATCAACAGGTGGGGCATGTTTACTCTCTTCCTGTACTTGATGGTACACTTTCCATGTGTTTGGATCAACTCATTGGACATTCATTGATGGTGGCAGATGTGGCCACTGCCAACAATTTACACTAATGAAACGTGAAGTCCTTCAGTCAGCAGGAAGAATGCTTGCAGTCTAGCTTATGCTTTGGAAGGAAACAGATGGGAATATTACAAAGCGACAAAATGTAAACTTTACTGGTGTGCACAAGAGTACAATTAATGTGGACAACCACAATTACAAACTATCTTCCATTATCATACATAAAGGAGTGGAATTCACTTTAGGACATTACGTGTGTGTCCTCTCAGTACCTGTCACTACAAAGTGGGTGCATGCAAATGACACTCTTATTGAACTCAAACCATGGCCAAGGAATGCAAAGGACATGTATGTGGCCTTTTATGAACAGATCTAATACTTTACAATTGGAGTACATTGTAAGTTGAGAAAATAAGATTAGAATGCAAGAAAATATACATCATTTCCAGCATTGACATCTCCATGTCATTCACTTTACGATTGATATGCATATGAAAGTTTGTAGCCAAGTACATATAAATATAAATACAATGTTGAACATTTTAGAAAATGTACATTCTTTTTAACCATTGCTACGATTTTATACTTTTTAAGTCAAAATCAGTAACTAGCAATAAAGTCTTGGAGATGTAGATGCTTCTTTACTACCGATATGCATATAAACGTTTGAAACCTATTAAAAACTATATTAAAAATCTTCACATTTTGAATGCTGTGAACTTTGTCCAATATTATAACTTCACATTTAAATGCTCTTGCCATTACACACACACACACACACACACACACATATATATATATATATATATATATATATATATATCCTGTACACTATATTTCTCTTCATCTAAAAATATCCATTGTGAAAAAAGAAGTGATATCTGAAACAAAAACACATTGGAAATGTGAAAAAATGCCAAGTTATCAAAAGTTCCCAGCCATTTAAAGTAGAGATATCTCAAAAACACAAGCCAATTCCAATGTGTTTTTGTTTCAGATAGATAACACAGACATAACAATGGAGATAGCTGCTGCTACATCTAGCGCTCAAAGAATATCACAGACATTTGCAGAGCTTTTTGAGATGCTATAGCAATAAAATAATGACTTGGATCACATTATTTCGGTTCAAAATTATTCTTTGGTTAGCTGCAATAGGCTATACAGTAGGCTATATGCAGTATAGTTACTCCTAGTTATTACCTATGAATTTCTTGCAATTGGTGCCTGCGAGATGCACATTGTAAAACATGTGCACGGTATTTCATTGTAAAGAATAGAAGCGTTGATGCTGTAATGTATGGACCTGTTCTAAATGCCAGCTCCATACGTTGTTGTATTCACAGTTTCATTCGTGTAAGGGCTGCAGACTGATCTAATCAATTCAATACATCGCCGGCACTGCCCTGACTGATGAATAAAACATTTTTTTTAAAAATAGAATACTATAGTGTATAGTGAAAATGTTATTGTGTTCTATATAACCATGTGGCAAAGTGGTTTATGCAGGCGGAAGTGTGATGCAGTGCATGAAAGAAGGAGGCTGAGATAATTGTAATACAGTTTTAGAAATGTTTTTATTGTATTTCCAGGTCTGGCAACCAAACAATAGTTCCCCGGCAGTACACACCAATGTGTACAGCACGGGTTTATAAGAAGAACAGTCCCAAATAATAAACAAATATCCATCCCTGTGGCAGAGCAAAGTTCTGCCCTTTTTAAATTGGCAGGGATGGGGTTAATTTCCCCTACCTGCCTGGGTTTATTATGTTCAGGTGGCTGGGGTTGATTAGTTGATTAAATGATTAACTTAATTAATGATCAATCAGCGCCCAGCCACCTGACGTAAAAGGAGGCCTCTGCTTCTCATTTGAGAGGAGGGAGCTGAGGAAGCAGGTTTGTGGTTTGTGGTTTGTGGTTATTCTACATCCAGTGAAGGCATTGCCTAGCCTGGAAACCTTTATTTTTGTAAGTTTGTTTTTTGTACTGTTTTTTTTGTGTTTAAATCCCTTTATTTTGCCCTTGTGCACTTTTATTTTGTGTTTATAATAAAAGTATATTTTTTTTCTCTGGGCCTCCATCCACTCACCAGCCTGTCACAATCCCACAATAATACAAACACGGTCACCAGTCCTGGGTGCGTGTAGTAGTGTTCATGGTGGGTGATACAGTTTTGTATTTGTGACAAAGGTACAGTGTTGTTCAGTTTCATGCTGGCCCCTGGCAAATAACTCCAGAACTGTATTAACTGTCTGGTAATGTACAAGACAAGATGAAATCAATAAAAAGAAACAAAAACACAACATTTGCAATTTCAGCAGTTTATTTACTTTACTGGCCTTTTCCTTTCTTTACTCAGTACAAACCAATACGAAGGAACAGATTATGATTCTCTGTCCCCCTTATATGCTGTCACGTATGATCCCTTGGTAATTGAATGCAGCTGTCTTAACAATCTGTGGCTGCTACATTGTTTCCCTTCTGGGTCAATACGTTATTGCATCAGAGTCTCGCCTTCTTCCAGACTGACTGACTTCCGGACCCGGGGAAAGAACTGTCAGGCCAGCCCATCCAAAGAATTCTGTCCTCACTGCTTAGCACCCTCACAACCAAGATTCATTGTATTTCTGTCACATACTTCCAATATGACGGCGTCAAACGGTTCTAGGTAGAAGTGTTTTATAACTTTTTTTTGCGATCATGCCTTTCAAATGCCATCAGGGTATTTAATACATATGTTTAGGGAATGTCAAGACCGGACAACCATGGATGTTTCAGACACGCTAAATAATTAAAATTTTAAAAGTGAAAACTGTTAAATTGTCAGCCTTGGCGGTTCTAGTGTTAAGAATGTTTCTTTCCTTGAAATGTATAATGATGTTAATATGTGATGTTGACCTTAGACATAGATTAAACATTAATATATAATATATATATATATATATATATATATATATATATATATATATATATATATATATATATATATATATATCATATATAGTACATAAATTATATATTTAATTGTATTGGAACATGTATTTACCTTTTTCAATTTAACATTAATCAATATATTTATTACACAAAGCATTTGAACATAAGAAAGGTTACAAACAAGAGAAGGCCATTCAGCCCATCTTGCTCGTTTTATATATGTATTTGTCATATATGGATATTGCTGGAGCAGACTCCTGTAAATTAGTTGTTTGCAAAGGATGCTGGGGGTTGGAATTTTTGTGTGGAAACTGTGATTATTTGTTGATTATTGTAAATATTTGATTACTGTTTTTATGAAATTTGTTCAAGTTATTTTTTTTTTTTTACATGTTTATGGTTCATTTGAGAATATTCCTGTGATTTGTTGTTAACTGGCAAAAATCACCCTGACAGGTGTGTGAATCTACCAGAGTGAGGAGGTGCCTGTGTGCAAGTGTTTGTGTTAGTGAGCAGTGAGTCACTGCTCTTGGAAATCTGACAAATAATAAAATGGTGTTATAAAATTAGTTGAGTTGCTACCTTTATTAATCCATAAGGGTGGTGGCAAACTGATTAACAGTGAGCAGATGCAGATGATCAATAAAATAAACAGACAATTATAATTCACGTGCAATGTTGTTTAACACTGGAACTACAGGACATACATACATACATACCTAGAAGTACCGCAGCAGTCTTTTTTACATTATATTAAAATGCTTAAAAAACAACTGCAGTGTTGCATGCTACAAAACTGTTCTGTGTTAAATGTTGTCAAAACAGCTTGGTTGTCTGAACATTCCAAACATAGTGCTTAGCTTTAATTCTAATTTCCTCACTTGTATTTTCCCATAATTTCTTTGTAAATCAGACATTTTGATGTTATTGTTTGTTTTCCTTCAGGATATTGTCTGTGACATATTTTTTCCAGCCTGCTTGTAACACGTGAGGGAAACCTGTTACGAACCAAGCACTGACACAAGACTTGGGGGTGGTGTTGGAAGGGAACTTATGATTGCAAATGCTGGGCTATAAAACAGAGTGGTTTTAACAGCTCAGCGATGACATGCAGCGTGAACTTACGACACTCTGTGAAGCAATAGAGAATAGTGCCTGAGATTAGTTTGTTTGATGGTTTTATACAAGTGTTTTCTGTTTATCCTTTTATTTTGTGCCTGTGCTCGACTCTGTTGGCTGTTCAATGGTAATTTTTGCCTCCAGTCTTGCAATAGCTGGTTTGGAACATTATTATTCAGTAACTTTTTAATTTTATTTTTTTCAATATAATCACGCCTAAGACTTGCTATACAGTTCTGTGTTGTATTGGTCTATTCATTTTAACTAGAAAATAAGTATTGTTAAATAGAAAATAAGTATTTCTACAACTGTTGATAGATAAATCACATCTGAAAATGTCTCTGTAGCTATTCAAAACAAGCGAGAAGTTCTCAAGTTCATCAGTGCTAAGCCAAACCCACTGTTTTTACTATGACAGTCAAAATGACAGCTGCGGTAGTTCTAGGTATAACATATTATATCTCTATAAGCTTCTGCAACCCTGGGTCTACTGATGCTTTGAGATATATAATATATATATATATATATATATATATATATATATATATATATATATATATATATATATATATATATATAATTTAGGAAAAGTCAAAAAATTACAGGTGCCTAGCTGCCAAATCAGTGGAGAAAAATGCATTTAAAAAGGAAGAATTCTCAGCTGTGTCACCTTAATGACCAGGACACTCTGTCTGAAACAGACACCGATGACATAAGTATGTGTGCTGCGCTTTTAACACTGTGGCATGCTATGAAGCAGCATCCGGATATAGAGCCAAATTGGGATTTTTATGAAAGTTTGCCATCCATACTTGCAAATAAAGATCATCCAGATGCGTATCAGAGTTCTTTGCTGGAAACAATTTCTGGCATATAGCCTACCTGTAATTTACATTTCTGCAATTGCATTCCTTTTTATTACATTCAAGTGGTGGTGACTGTGTGTGTGTGTGTATATAATAAATTTTGTCTACTACTTATATATATATGTTTATCTTCTTAACTTGCCTATTTAACCAAACTATAGCTCCTGCCGGGAAGTTCTAGCTGATCTGGGCTGCTCTCCGCTGGGTCCTATTTGCAACACTGGTTGACTTTCTGATCCTGGTCGAAAGGGTGGTGTAGAGGCAAATCGGAAATCAACAGTAGTAATTATACACTATTACGTGTGCCTTGTGAACGATGGCAAGCATGACTTAATTCCAGTCACTGATTTCCGCTAAAAATTCATTATATTTGTAATAAATAAATAAATAAATAAAATGTGTCATACATTTTGAAAATCAAACATTTTCCATTAAGTTTTATGTCAAACCATAAGATGATTGGTTCTAATCCTATTGTGAGAGTTGAAACATGGTGGTTCTGGCATTCCTGGATCTTGACTTCGAGGTCAGAGATGTCCCACAATCCTCTGTTCTGTTGTGTGAGAAAGTAAGTATAATTTTTGTATACTTCTCCTTGCTTGGCTTTAGTATACTTCACCTTGCTTGGATTTGCTCCATGTAATAATATGCTCTAGAAATCCAGCACACAGGCTCTTTAATTCGGGGAAGATTTACCTATGATAGCAACAACACAACCAAGGCAACAAAGCAGCTATTTATTTTAATTTATTGCAGGTAAAGCCAGTTATAAAAACTAGAGAGAGACAAGTCCTCTTTTTCAAAAAAATAAAAAATAAAAAATGCAAAATCCTAGAAACTAATTAAAACCTGCTGCCTACCAGGAAAACAGAATCTACACAAATTGTATCTAAAAAAAAAGAATAACTCCAACAAAAAATAACTCATTTTTTTGTCATGGGAATCACTTCCATTGTATATATTGTCCTCTTGGCAATCAAAGCCTTTATTCCTATCACAGGCCCAACAGGGTTGACTACAAAATAAACACAACAAAGATAAAAGGCCAGTGGGTTCAAGTAAAACAATCAGCACACAGAAACAATTAAAGCCAAGACCAGATAAAATATTCACTTTTTTTTCCCCTTAAAACAGCAACAAATAACTTTTACATTTCTTCATGACAAACTTGATGGCAATGTTATCTTCCCTGTCAGTAAAATCCACAATGCCTGATAACAGAATGTCAAGGTAGAACGTAAGGTAGAACAAAATAAACAAAATAGGAAATAAAATTTTACTAATTACAGTACATGTTTTTATTTTGAATATAACTTCCAATATTTTATTCCAATAACACCAGAATACATTGTATTATTGTGGAAAATAATATTTTCAACTAAAAACAGGCAAAAAGTACACAATAATATAATAAATAAATGTTTCCTACTTTTAGGATATTTCGGCCCGGTTTTATTATTTGGTTGCAAATGTCCGATTATCAATGCCAGTGCAACTACTCTATCCTGTATCAAGGCTGTGTCCGGTATCTACTATTTTGTATATAGAGAAAATGCATCTGTGAATATGAGTATATAAAACTCTTAGGTTTGAAGGGGAAACTCACAACATTAACTTAGCTTCTAGTGTTGAGGGGAGTGCTTGTTTAAATCTGACGTGGGAGTGAAAGGCCGACTGGGAATATGATTGCAAATGTTCAGACAGTTTTACAGGAGGCAATAAACTCATTGCAATACAGAGCTGTTTTTGTTACACTGTCAAACACATAAAATGACATTTTGGAGCATTTTTGTATTATGTGAATTTAAGCCATTATGATTTGAATTAAAGATTGACTGGTATTACACTTTTTCCTCACAATGATTGCATGGAAGTTGTTTAGGAGAAGGGTTGGACAGGGCAGAGCCACTCATTGAGCACAGGTGTTGGTGCCAATTAATGGTGTTTTTTAAGGCTGACATGGGCAATTGGTCTGCTTAGTAATTCTACCAGCAGCAGACAGTTTACTTGTGAAGTGCAATTTATCTGAAAATAACATGGTGCTGGATTCATGTTTCCATCAAGACCTTGGAGGAGTAAACTTAACCTATAATATAAGAACTTGTCTGCACCCATTGTATAGCTTAAGTTTTACAAAAAACAAGACACATTTAAACATTCTCTGAAATGTCCTGTTTGTTATTATCATAGCTGAGTGCTGAAGACCAATTTTATATCAGAAATTGCACAATCTGGTCTGTAAAAAAACAAAAAAAACAATGGGAAAATATATTCTGAGATATGTCAACACTAGAACTGCTATAGCAGTCATTTTGTCGGTTTGAGATTTCAAATTTAAATTACTCTGTGTCTCTGAAAGTTATGTTGTTGTCCGTTTATGACTTTTCCTAAATACATGTATTAAATACCCTAACGGTGTTTGAAAGGCAGGATCACGAATAAAAGGAAGTTATAATCCTGCCCACCTAGAACTGCCAGAGCAGTAATTTTGACTGCCTTTTACAGTACATGTTTTTATTTTGAATATAACTTCCAATATTTTAGTTTGTTTTTAAATATACAAGCTTTTTGTTATCTGTACTGGACCTGGCAGCCACCAATTCCTTTGATTTGTGCAAGGAATGCACCGGCAAAAATACCAGTAGGAGAGATTTCATCTTGATGCTAGCCACAGTGCTTCAGCAGAAATATTTCGATCAGAAAACTACAAAGCAGCAGGCTGCTGCAGCTCAACCTGGATTCAGTGCTGCATGAGTGTAATACACAAGAGAAAACATATGTTACTTTCATTTTAAATAAAAAAAATAATTCCTTTTTACAGTTTTGTATGTACATATACCTGTTTAACACTAGTTTCTTTTGAAATGTTTATTTTATTAAGTAGTGCTTTATATGTGGGAAATTACAAAATAATAAATTTTATGTTTAAGAGTTCATTTAAATTTCAGCTGTGGAGATGTTTTATATGACATACTTGAATAAAACTATACAGTTGTATCCGATAGTTTCCTTTATTTTAATGTTGACGTTGTTTAAAATGTAACCGTCATAATGACTGCCTGCGGTGGCTTTAGTAGAAAAGTGGCGATTCTAGTGTTGAGTCACAGATCTTATTATATATTTTGACTTTAAACTGGTTATCACCACATTGAAATATGCAAGAAGCATAGAGTTTTGTTTTTTCTTAGGAAATTGGTAAAGTTAAGAAATATCTTTTCTTCCATTACCTTGTGGTTGACTACTTCTTACATTTTTCGTAAAAGTAGTTTGACCTTTAAAGGTCAGTGGAAAAATGCCTCTGTTTATTCAACTATTTTGATATTTTGTGATTTTGACAAAAAATCTGCCATAAAAAGGTTTCAAAGTGGTTTTATTCCCAGAAAAGATAATCCTGTTTAAATTAAACTATACCATAGCACTTCTAGTACCTTCAAGCAAATAATAAAGACAAACAAAACATGATAACATCCAAAAAATTGATGAAAAATCCTTGGACACAATTTAAGTGATCACAGGATACAAAAAGGAAGCAGGAATCTTACTGCACCTTACTGACAAATATCTACTTGTGGAACTAACTAGTAGCTCTGTTTCACAAACAGGAGTAACCGATTGAACAGATAACCTGTCCATATACCATAATAAACCCTGTCTCTTGTTGAAATTCAAATATGAATAATAGGAAGTAAGAAACAAAATGAGGTAGAACAGGGGGATGTACAGAATGGTTACTCGGGCACAGGTGCACTTGTTTTGACAAATCTCTGTGCTTCTTGTAATTGTGAATTAATACTTGTGCTTTTCCTTTCAGTTGTGACTCTTTTGTGAGATTGAGAAGAGCACCTTTTCCCAAAATATTATTATTATGTTGGACAAGAGGGCTTCCTACATATGTTTAAGATATTGGTGGTTATTTGTTTTATTTTGCTAGTTTATGGTTGAGTGTATTTATCCTATGTTTAAATGGGTTAGTTTTACATACCATCCATACATTTTAAGATACAGAACTAGTTCTGTACGTGAGGTCCTTTTTTTGCAGGTCTGTCAGTCGAGGTGTAGTAGAAACACTGAAAAGGCTATCTTGACTAGGTTATAGGCAAACTTTTCAGGGTTGCTAAATTGTTGATTATCATGAGGCCCTGGCTCTCTGGAATTTAGAGAGCAACAGTTAAGACAAAAAGTTTTGCATCACCTGGAATTTTTGGATTGAGACATAATTTAAAAAAAGAAATAAATAAAAATACTATATGAACATAATTTAGATTGTTATTTACCATCATGTAATCAAATAAACTACACAGTGATATCACAAAAATCTACTAGAAGCCATAATAGCAGTACAGTATTTCACGTAACTTTTTTTTTTTTTTGTCAGTTTTTTGTTAAGTATATGACAAAAACTACAAAGCAATAAGCAATTAAATATGTTAATGTAACATTATTCAGCAGTTTTTATTAGACTTTGTAACACAAAATTAGTTCATTCTACAGGGTGACCTTTGGCCATAGCTGTACAGGGAAACAGGTTAAACCTAGTCTAGTTTAATAAGAATTGGTTTAGTCCAGGGGTTCTCAAATCAAACCCTACCTTAGATGTTTTTTTTTTTTTTTTTTAACTTAGAGCCCCCCCCCCATTCTTACAATAACGATTCATGGGGCAGGAGCCAGGGTACCTATAGAGAAGTCATCTGACCAAGCCCTCTGCAAGACGAGGTCGGTGTTGTGGTGAGGTCACCGCTGCAGATTATGAGAGGGCTTGTGATGCAGTTTATTCCAAGGCTGGGTGCTCTACACCCTCAGGGACATAGAGTTAGTAAATATTGCAACATATAAGAGCGGGCCCATTGTTTGCTAAGTCCCGACATATAGAAGGGGGGTTCCCACCATCTGGGGGAGCAGACACACAGGGGAGATTATAGTTATAGACTTCCAAAGCTGGGGCAGAGATGCACCCCCAGAGAGCCTGAAACGAGAAGATTGCCTTGAGTTATGAAGGGAGAGAGTGTTCTGCGAAGTTAGCTAGAATAAGCTTAGATCCTAGGGAGCGATAGCTTATGAGATGCTAAAGATTGGGTTTGGCCAGAGGCCTGGTGGTTAGACATATAGTTTCCATTGTTAGGTCATCAAATGTAAAGAAGAAGCCTTGATGGAGGATTGAAATCAAATTGGCAAGAATATCTATGGAGATAGGCAGTTGAGAAGGCGAAGTTGTCGGAGAGTTCTGCACAGGAGACGGACAGCTGGTATTGAATGGAGAGTTGGGGAGGTAATGGACCTCAAGCGAAAATTATATTGTATTCCTGACAGATAGGATTTAATTGTAGCTGGTGCAAGATATAAAGAGTCCTTTGTGTGTACTTTAAAATCCATAATCCAGTCCTGGTTGAATGGGATTGGATTAATCCTGCTTTGATAGCAGAAAGTCAAATAGGTGTTCCAGCCGGTAGAATAAGAGGATCTGGTAAAAGAAGCCAGTGCTGCAGCCAAGTATGCTTGTGCTGTATTGAGTAGACCACTGATAGCTGGGTTCATTTGAAAATTAGTTGGTTGAACTGGGGTGTCACTGCTGGAGTTGGCAGAGCTGTAGGGACCAGACTGTGAAATTTGGAATGAGAAAGAGTGTCAACTGCATTATTATAAATGCCTGGTAGATGGCGGGTTTGGATTAGAAAATTATTTGATACTGAAATCCATATCAGTCGCCACAGTAGGTGCACAATAAGAGGTGAAATGGAACAACCTTTATTGATAATATGAACTGTAGATTTGTTGTCGCAAAAAAATAGTACTGATTTCTTTGAATAAAGATGACCCACAGATATGCTGCCATGACTATTTAGTACATTTAAAGAGCTGTGGATTTTAGATGCGGTGATAGGTCTTTGATTTCTAGGACTGCCCATAAATCCCTTTTTCATCTTTTTGAATAAAAGAAGGTACTGTCTTGGGATCTTGAATAGCAGAATGGAGGTTTTTGCTTTGGAATGAGGAGGGAGGGATTCCAGTTGAAAAATCATTCTCAAGTCCATCAATTAAATATTTAACAAAGCTTTTGTCTGGATGATTCAGTGGAGACTTCAAAATTTTTACAAAATTGCTTTCCACCGGCGTATTTGATACTCTACAAGAACATTAGAACATAAGAAAGTTTATAAACGAGAGGAGGCCATTCGGCCCATCCTGCTCATTTTGTTGTTAATAGCTTATTGATCCCAGAATCTCATCAAGCAGCTTCTTGAAGGATCCCAGGGTGTCATCTTCAACAGCATTACAATTACATTACCTCACAATTCTCTGTGTAAAAAAGTGCCTCATTTTCTGTTCTGAATTCCCCTTTGTCTAATCTCCATTTGTGACCCCTGGTCCTTGTTTCTTTTTTCAGGTCGTAAAAAGTCAATTGACTCAAAAAATGACCTTTGCTGCTGCAACAGTGTGCCACTCCTCCTATTTTTGTGTCATCTGCAAATTTAACAAGTTTGCTTACTATACCAGAATCTAAGTCATTAATGTAGATGTCCATTTTGAGGTTTCTCCTCTAGTCAGTACTTTCTGTTTTCTATATGTTAACCACTCCCCAATCCATGTGCATGCATTTCTTTGAATCCCTACTGCGTTCAATTTGAGAATTAATCTTTTATGTGGGACTTTGTCAAAATCTTTCTGGAAATCAAAATAAACCATGTCAAATGCTTTGCCATTATCCATTGTCAAGGTTGCATTCTCAAAAAAATCAAGCGGGTTAGTTAGACACAATCAATCTTTCCTAAAACCATGCTGACTGTCTCTCAGGATACTGTTACTATGTAATTTTCAATTTTGGATCTTGTTATAGTTTCCATAAATTTAAATATAATAGAAGTCAAGCTTATTAGTCTGTAGTTACCTTGTTCAGTTTTGTTTCCCTTTGTGTGGATCGGTACTACGTTTGCAATTTTCCAGTCTGTCAGTTCAACCCCTGTGTCAAGAGACTGTTGCATGAACTTGGTTAGCGGTTTGTAAATAACTTATTTCATTTCTTTGCGCACTATTGGGAGGATCTCATCCGGCCCAGGGGCTTTGTTTATTTTAGAGCTCTTAGTACCTTTAGCTCTTAGACCCTGCCTCGGTTATGCTAAAGTTATTTAAAACCGGATAGGAACAGGTTCACATGTGGGGCATGTTCTCCATATCCTCCTTTGTAAAAAATTGTGACAAGTAATCATTTAATATATTTGCTATTTTTTTTCTTCATCTATGATTTTGTCATTTGTATCTCTTAGACATTTAACCTCATCTTTGAATGTTCTCTTGCTATTATAATATTAGAAAAACATTTTGGAATTGGTTTTAGCACCCTTACCAATGTTCATTTTTATCTCTCTCTTGGCCTTTCTAACTTCCTTTTTGACTTGCATTTCCAGTTCCAAGTGCTCTTTCTGTGTACTTTGTTGTTGGTCCATTTTAAATTATCTGTGAAGTGTCTTTTTTTGCTGAATATTTTTTTTCAATTGATCTATGGGCAGAGTGTCCCACCCCTTTATGTTTGTAAGTGTTTTATGTTGTATGTAGTGTGTTTAATGTTGGTGTTTATGTATAAAATACACAGGATATAAATATGGGTTAAACAAGTGTTTAAAATGTATATTTGTATTTAGGCACAAGGATTGCACAGCACTTCATATGCAAGTAAAATAATATGTGAGCACAGGGAATTGCACTTTATTAATTCACGTGCCGTTGTACCAAGACTCCAATTGAATGATTGATTAGCAATCGAGTGTCAGTACAGCTGCATAAAAGCTGCATATTTTCACTCATTCAGGGTTTGTGTGTTGTGAGTGGAGAACAGGTGAGAGAGAGAAGTTTTTGGAGTTGAAATAACAATTGCTACAGCGTGCTGGAAGTGTTATCCGTTTTGTTTACCTTTTTATTTTACCTTTTTATTTTGTCCTGTTTTGTGTGCTTTGTTTAGATCTTTTTGTTTGGTATTATTATTTGCAATAGAACTCACCGCGATTCATCAGTGTTTGGAGTCTATTACTGGTCTGACGTCAACCCTGCAAAGCCATCCTGGTCACATCTATTAAACCATTTGGGCAATTTTATTTTAGATTTAGATGTGTCTACTTTTGGGATGTAATTGTTTTGCGTCTCTAGTACTACATTTTTAAAAAACAGCTATCCTTTTTCTGTGGATGTTTTCTGGATTTTTCTCCAATCTACTTCTGCTAGTCTCTGTTTCATGCCTTCATAGTTTGCCTTTCTAAAATTGTAAACCTTAGCTTTGTCATTACTTTTTGGGTTTTAAAAATCACTTCGAATGAGACCATGTTGTGGTCTGAGTTTTTCAATTGTTCTCTGACCTCTGTTTTAGTTACTCTGTCTCTGTTATTTGAAAAGACTAAATCAAGGCATGCCTCCCCTCTAGTCGGTACCTTGACAAATTACGTTAGGAAGCAATCATTTGTCATTTCCACCATTTCAATTTCGTCCGTCGTGCCCCCCACTAGGTTTTCCCATTTTATATGGGGGAAGTTGAAATCCCCCATTAGTATGGGTTCTCCTTTGCTACACGCATTTCTAATGTCACTGTGTAACAGATTGTTTTGCTCACCATCTGAATCTGGCAGTCTATAGCATGCTCCTATTATTATGCCCTTTCACTTTTTATCCATTATTCTGACCCATATTGATTCGGTTTTGTTTTCTTCATCCATATATAACACCTGGGCTTCAAGAATATTTCTTATGTATAGCTCTACCCCTCCTCCTCTTCTGTCCTGCCTGTCTTTCCTATACAGTGTATACCCACAAATATTATATTCATCTCCATCACTCTTAGACAACCAAGTTTCTGTAACACCTATCACATCATAGTTACTTGTTAGTGCAGTAGCTTCAAGTTCTAACATTTTGTTTCTGATACTTCTAGCATTTAGATAAATACATTTAATGGCTATCTTACCTGAGTTGTTGACCTTGTTTTGATGTGGTCTCCCTTCTGGTTTTTTTTTCTGTTGATTTCTTTTCCCTTCCTTTCTACTTTGCTCAAATTTGTCTTCTCTTGTAGATTGCTCACGTGGGACAGAAGAATGGATCAAGTGGGGATCGAGATTCTGTTAGAGAAACAGGAAGGAGTGATGCACACTGCTGATCTGGAAGTTGATACTATGGCAGATTTCGGGCAGAGAGAGGTTGAGTAGCAGGTGGAAGCTCAGACCCTGCATTCGTTAGCTCTAAGAACGCTGAAAATCTTGTTGAATATGTCTAAATCGGGTTGTGCCCAGACATTGATGTGGCTATCTGATGCCAAAATAGCTGCTGTTTTTGCTGAAAAGGATTTGTGATAGTCAAAAAAAGTGGTCCCTCCATATCTAACAAACATATCCACGATGTAAAATTCATAAGAATCCAGTTCTTGCCTGTGGTTCGAGTATACAGAACACAGACAATATAGCGAAGACAAGGACGAATTCCCCCAAGGTAAGATTCTTCAGTAATCTGGGGTCTCAATTTCAGCATGACTGATAAGTCTCTGCAATCCACTGCTCTATGGTCCAGAAATTCCGATGTAGCCATCAATAGACAAACCAGATTAAAGTCTTTATCGTCAATTACGCTGTGCTGAATCTGCAGGGATATTTAATGACAGCTGGCAGTGGTTGAGGCAGCGGAACCATATGCTGTTGAAGATGCAAGGTTGTAAACCGGAGGCTCAATTGTAGGGACCGGGGTTGGTATAAAACCAGAACTGACTGTAGATGTTGCAGTAGCTGCGTTTATGGCAGGAATGGAGGAGAATACTGAAACTGCGGAACTTTGCTTCTCTTGCTCAATATTGGACAACCATTTATCCAAATTGCTAAGTTTGGTGTTAACTGAGGTTAAGGTATACACGGTTGCATGAATGCTTTTATTTAATTGAAAATGCAAGAATGTTCCTGTTTAGTTTTGCTGGCTGGAGCAGCTGCCTGTTGGCGGGATGACCTGCTGGCAGCGGGGGTCTTCCTGCTTTCTGAACAGCTGAGCGCGGCTGGGGAGTTTTCTTGGGTGGAAAAATAGGTTCTGTTGAGAAGTATTCATAATAGAAAATGAAAAGGGATTCTCGATTGCTCCCTGCTGGGATTTCGCTGCCATTTTTTAAGATGGTCTCTATGAGCTTGTTGAAAGTCTAGTTCTTAAAGTACAGATGCTCAGGAGAGATATCCTGAGTTCTGAGCCACTTGGACCGGAGAGGATTAACTCCTTGAATGATGGATAGTGCTATGGTATCCTACTCGGCAGGCACTTGTTTGGATGTTGCGGGGATGCCTGATAGAGGAAAGAGTGGTGAGCTAATCAGCCCCTGAGTTGAAGCTGTCAGAGAGTGTGTTAATGCAGATATGACATGATCTTCAAAAACCTCCGAATCTGAGGAAGTGGTGTGTTGTAAGTCTCCATACTGCATACATTTTTTTTTTTAATACTGTACTCTGGCAGAGACTGCTGGAGGTCTTGCTATCCGCTTCACAACCAAAAATGAAAAAACGCAAGACGGACTTATAGAGTGTGACCAATGGATTAAATAGGTTAGATTAGTAGGTTAGCATATATGGTTGCTCCCAGTTATCATTAATTATTCAAGTAAGGAGCAGCCCCATTCTCACATGTTTGGGCCAGGACAGGAATTAACCCCATCCCTGCCAACCACCACCAAACACACAAAAAAATGGCTGGAGATTAACTACTGATGTTGTTTTGCCATGCAATGTATTTTAAACCTGTTTTGATCTGAAAAAAAAAAAATTTCCCAGAAGACGTTATACTATTTAAAGTGATGTCTGTTGTCAGTGGAAAGGCCGCAGGAATAACGGATATTAACAAGACAGATATTTGACATATCTATAGCAGGAAAAGTGGTACGGACAAGATTATTTTTTCATAGAACTATGAAAACATTCGCAATGTGCTTGTTCATGATAGAGCTCTGCTAACATCCAGTGGTTAAAGTCCAGAGCTTGTAACCAGAAGGTCAACGGTTCACATCCCACCTCTGCCACTGACTCACTCACTGTGTGACCATGAGCAAGTCACTTAACCTCTTTGTGCTCCATCCTGTGGATGAGATGTTAAATCAATGTCCTATTGTAAGTGACTCTGCATATAATGCACAGTTCACAACCTACCTCTGTAAATCGCTTTGTGATGGTGGTCCACTATGAATGGCACTAAATAATACTAATAATATCTTTATTTTTATATATTATTATTATTATTATTATTATTATTATTATTATTATTATTATTATTATCAGGATCGAAAATGCATGATGTACACAAAAACGACAAGACACGTGAATGTTCCCAAAATTAATGCCATTTGCTTAAGACTTGCAATATTCACTTGCAATCACTGGACGTGCAACATGCCCAGATGTGGCTATAAAAGTGGAGGGTTTTCATCTTGCATGTCTCATTGGTGTTCACTGTAGAGACATTTGAAGTTATGCCTAGACTTACCGAGGCTCAATGGAATAATATTGGACATTTGGAAAACAGAGAATCTCAGTTCTCCTTGGCACAGTGTCTGAATGTTTCCCAGAGACTATAGAACGACTTTGGCACCTATACCAGCAACGTGGAACAACGCTTGACTGCCCAAGATCCGGAAGACCACGTGTGACGACGGTAGCCCAGGACAGATTTATACGCCTATGTCATTTACGTAACAGGTTCACCACTGCAACCTCTACAATATCTGCAGTACCAGGAATGCATAGAATTTCTGACCAGACTGTCAGAAACCGTCTACGGGAGGCAGATGTCCTAGAAGAAATTAGAGGAGTGATTCTTATGTCGCAACATCGTCGACTACGACTTCAGTGGTGTCATAAGCACAGTGTAGTGAATTAGGTAAACAATTTATTTAAATTTAAATTAGTCTCTAATCACCCTGATTAAGAATGTCAAAATGTAAGAAATGAGATATACCATATTTAAGTTCTTCATCATGTAGAACTCAGTCCCTTGGACAATAATCAACATTCACACATGTCAGAAAT
Organism: Polyodon spathula; assembly: GCF_017654505.1. Taxonomy (NCBI): domain Eukaryota; kingdom Metazoa; phylum Chordata; class Actinopteri; order Acipenseriformes; family Polyodontidae; genus Polyodon; species Polyodon spathula. The sequence continues at coordinate 25,936,269 of NC_054543.1, forward strand.
ATAAAACAATAGTTTATTTAAGAATAAACAGAGGTGCACAACTAATCTAATATTACAGAAAGGAAAGGCTATTGGTTAGATATACAGTGCCTATAGAAAGTCTACATCACCTTTGAAAATGTTCACCTTTTAAGAACATAAGAACATAAGAAAGTTTACAAACGAGAGGAGGCCATTCGGCCCATCTTGCTCATTTGGTTGTTAGTAGCTTATTGATCCCAAAATCTCATCAAGCAGCTTCTTGAAGGATCCCAGGGTGTCAGCTTCAACAACATTACTGGGGAGTTGATTCCAGACCCTCACAATTCTCTGTGTAAAAAAGTGTCTCCTATTTTCTGTTCTGAATGTCCCTTTTTCTAAACTCCATTTGTGACCCCTGGTCCTTGTTTCTTTTTTCAGGCTGAAAAAGTCCCTTGGGTCGACACTGTCAATACCTTTTAGAATTTTGAATGCTTGAATTAGGTCGCCACGTAGTCTTCTTTGTTCAAGACTGAACAGATTCAATTCTTTTAGCCTGTCTGCATATGACATGCCTTTTAAGCCCGGAATAATTCTGGTCGCTCTTCTTTGCACTCTTTCTAGAGCAGCAATATCTTTTTTATAGCGAGGTGACCAGAACTGCACACAATATTCAAGATGAGGTCTTACAAGTGCATTGTACAGTTTTAACATTACTTCCCTTGATTTAAATTCAACACTTTTCACAATGTATCCGAGCATCTTGTTAGCCTTTTTTATAGCTTCCCCACATTGCCTAGATGAAGACATTTCTGAGTCAACAAAAACTCCTAGGTCTTTTTCATAGACTCCTTCTCCAATTTCAATATCTCCCACATGATATTTATAATGTACATTTTTATTTCCTGCGTGCAGTACCTTACACTTTTCTCTATTAAATGTCATTTGCCATGTGTCTGCCCAGTTCTGAATCTTGTCTAGATCATTTTGAATGACCTTTGCTGCTGCAACAGTGTTTGCCACTCCTCCTACTTTTGTGTCGTCTGCAAATTTAACAAGTTTGCTTACTATACCAGAATCTAAATCATTAATGTAGATTAGGAATAGCAGAGGACCTAATACTGATCCCTGTGGTACACCGCTGGTTACCACACTCCATTCTGAGGTTTTTCCTCTAATCAGTACTTTCTGTTTTCTACATGTTAACCACTCCCTAATCCATGTACATGTGTTTTTTTTTTTGTTTTTGTTGCCTTATAGCCTGGAATTAAAATTAATTTCTTTCATTTATCTACACATCCTACCCCACAACTTCCAAGTGAAAAAAATATTCTAGAAATTTGTAGAAAATGAATTAAAAATAAAAACTGAACTAGCTAGGTTGGATAAATGTCCACCCCCTTGTAATAGCAATAGTAAATTAGCTCAGGTGTAACCAATCACCTTCAAAATCACACACCAGGTTAAGTGGCCTCTGTCTGTGTTAAATTGTAGTGATTAACATGATTTCAAGATAAATTCAGCAGTTACTGTAGGTTTCCTCTGCTGCGTAGTGCATTTCAAAGCAAAGACTCAACTATGAGCATTAAAATGCTTTCAAAATAATTCTGGGACAAAGTTGTTAATAGACACAGATCAGGGGATGGGTATTAAAAAATCTCAAAAGCCTTGAATATCCCTTGGAGCACGGTCAAGAAAATTGTTAAGAAGTGGAAGGTGTATGGCACGACCAAGACCCTGCCTAGATCAGGCTTTCCCTCCAAACTGGATGACCGAGCAAGAAGGAGACTGATCAGTGAGGCTACCAGGAGGCCAATGGCAAGTTTGCAAGAGCTATAGGCTTTTATGGCAAAGTGGGCAAAGTGTGCATGTGACAACAATATCCCAAGCACTCCACAAAACTGGCCTGTATGGTAGGGTGGCAAGAAGGAAGTCATTACTCAAGAAAGCCCACCTTGAATTCTGTTTGAAGTTTGAACACTCAGGAGATCTCCATGTGGCAAAACGTTTTGGGGTTTGACGAAACTAAAATGGACCTTTTTGGCCTAAATGCAAAGCATTATGTTTGGTGCAAACCCAACACAGCACATCAGCCAAAGAACACCATCCCTACTGTGAAGCATGATGGTGGCAGCATGATGTTATGGTGATGTTTCTCATTGGCAGGGACTGTGGCACTTGTCAGGATAGAAGGAAAAATGAATCAAGCAAAGTAAAGTCCTTGAGGAAAACCTGCTGCCCTCTGCAAGAAGCTGAAACTGGGACGGAAGTTCACCTTTCAGCTTGACAACGACCCAAAGCACACAGCTAAAGCTACACTGGAGTGGCTAAGGAACAAAAAGGTAAATGTCCTTGAGTGGCCCAGTCAGAGACCAGACCTAAATCCAATCGAAAATTTGAAGCACGTCATTTGAAAGTCACACAGCTACTTTTGTGATTCTCACTTCCACCCTGTGATTGGTCAGTTTGTTTATTTTGGGCTGTGCCTGAATCCACTGTTCACTGTCCGAGGTGTCAAGCATACTCAAAACTGTCTATCATGCTTTCTGCAAGATACTGCTGGCACCAAATGAATCATTTGGTGGTGGAGGAAGATAAGACATTTAGTGTATGACTCTTTTTAAACCATTCTTTGTAAGTGGGGGAGTTTGTGAGCAGAAATTAAGTAGACACAGATAATATGTCTGTATATTCCATTTCTGTTCATTTCATAAACAGAATGTATTATGACCCACTCTGATGACACAAAAGTGTATGGTCTATACAAAGATGGAAAAATCATGGTGTTCAGTGATGAATCCAGATTTCTGCTTCGACCTGCAGGTGGAAAAGCTCGGATATACAGGCAACGTCATGAATGTTTTGTGGCCAACTGTGTGTGACAGGCTGACAGATTTGGTGGTGAGAGTGTATATTTTACTATGCAAACTGTCATACTAATGCTATAAAAAGTGCATTCAAAACACCTATGTGTTTCTATTTTTGAAGAGTATATATTGCCCTGATGCCTGAGTGAGGCCCATACAGAATTAAAATTGCAAATATGAGTAAATGTATTATTTTTGTGCCAGCTATCCTACTCAAGCAGCCTTCAGGGCTAGAAACGTTAGCTGTGCTTTCTAAATAGGAATTGGAAATCTGATGTGCAAAGGGTAATGGGGAAGTGAGCTCTTAAAAAAGAAAGAAGCTAATGAACAGATGGGTGCAGGCGACAGATCTGCTTGTTTTTGGAATGTGTCACTCCTCAATTTGATTCTTGGGTTGCTAATGACAGTGATAATGATAATGTTCTCCCTTGTGACATAGTTTCCTGTAAATGAACTGTAGTATTTATTTGAAGTTTAATATTTTACATATGAGGGTATAATTCCTTGTGCATGATATGTTTTGACATAACAAAGTATAACTACATTTAATAATATATGTCAGACTTCCTATATAATGCAAAACATTTTAAAATATTAAAATGAAAACAAACCCTTAACTTGGTCTGGAGTTAGTCAGAAGTGTAAATCACTGGCATTGTAGATTGACACAACATGTGCATGTCAGTTAGTTTTTATACATATTCTAATTAGAACCATGCTGAAAATTCCAGCAATTGCTGCTGAGCTGGTGATGAGCAAGAATTGAGCTTTGGAAGATATATTTCTTACTTGGTAGTCATCAAAAATAAAAATAAATGCACAGGTTTATACCAATTAATTTAATTCAGGACTAGGAGTGTTTTTTTTAACAATTTATTTACTTTAGAAATTGTATACAATATACAGGTTTTTTTTTTCACCTAGCATTAAATCTAATGAACCAACATGACCCGCTGAATATTAACAATTACCTGTTTGACCAGAAAGGAAGAGGGAGGGGACTAGTCTACATTAGAGGTTTTCATGGGTCCAAATTAATCAACCCGACCCAACCACGAACTGAAGATTATTTACCTGACCCAACCCAGCCCGATGTAAAATTCTTGTTATTAGAAGCGGATCTGACCCGGCCCAAAAACAGTGGAAAGCTTTTCCTTTACACAGCACTGACTAGATAAAGTATTAAAGCAGTGTTTTTTTCACCCATCAGGCTGAACTACAGGCTGAATCTGGTTGAACCACAGACAGTGTTTATTCCATCATGAACCTACACACAGGACTATAAAATTAAATACATGTGTAAAAGATATAAAGATAAATACCAGGACTATCATGCGATTTAAAAAAAATAATCGCGATTAATCCCCTATTAAAAAAATAATCTTGGTTTTAATCGCATATTAAATTGATACAATTACTACATCCATTGAATTTAAATTAGTTTTATTACTGATGATATTGTTTTTATTATCCTTAACTGTAAATAAAATTGTTTAAAATGAATTTATTTATGTATTTATTTAACCAGGAAATAACCCATTGAGACCGTCACCAAAATTTACTACCCAACCCAATAAAACTTGCAGTTTAAGCTTGATCAGCAGCATACAGAGATCAGAAAACATAATACATAGGATATTTTAAATGTGATTGTGGGCTGCAATAAAAAAAATTTTAAATAAAATTAAACAGAACATTAAAAATAAACTGTCATCATATCCTAAAACTGCAAACTAACAGAATTGAACAATTGCTAGGCTTTACATACAGAACATTAAAAATAAACTGTCATCATATCCTAAAACTGCAAACTAACAGAATTGAACAATTGCTAGGCTTTACATATGCTCAAAAAAAAAAAAAAAACAGCAACGCGGACTAACTCATTTAAAAAAAAACAAAAAAACAAAAAGGAAAGTCTTATATCATCATACTTGGCTTGATATGGGCTTGCAGCGATCCTGTGGATTTAATTTGCTGTTGTCATTGTCGGTAGCAAAAGACTAGTCTATTTTGAGACGAGAAGGCGTGTTCAGCACGCAGCAGACTAGATGTACTTGTGTTTGATACTGGAACTCACTTTGACAGTAGACATAAATGTCTTTCTGTCCAGTCAGCCGTCAAAAAAAACCCAAAACAAATTAACCTCCCATTAAGTTTTAGTGTTTTGCTCCATTATGCAGTTCAGTGACTCACTTTCTATTTAAATCCTATCTGCACTCAGACACTCAATCCAATGTTGCTGCAGCTGGGATTAATGTACGGTGTGCCGAAAGGCTCAAGACACAGCAGTGCAATTAACGTGTACTTAAATAATTAATCTCCCAAAATATGTACACGTTAATCGCAGGAGTTAACTGCGATTGACAGCCCTAATAAATACATTATCTGAAAATCAAATGGACTGAAGGACAATTTCCTAAATTAATGATTTTATTACAAACTTAACACACAAGCAAATGGAATTGAGATGTAAAATTTGTGTTTTGCAAAACTTGCTTTCCTTCTTTTCCACAATAACAACAAATGATTCCCACACCGTAGACTTGTATTTTTCTGTGAGCTTGTGTTCTTGGAATTTGTTTTTCTTATGTTTTTCGTTCACGTCCATAAACAAATTCATTACTGCGACTTTTCAGAATGATGATTCTAAAAGAAATACCTTTAATATAGGTCATGTGTCTGCTGCTGCGCTCTGCAAGCCATGTCATGTGCTACTGGGGGAAGCCAATCCATGCAACAGAAATTATAAACAGTAATTTTTAGTACCAAAGAGAGCCTATTTAATAGTAATTGACAGTTTGTGTATTACTGAGTAAACAAAATAGGACCCGACCCGACCTGTGTATTGCTTGACAATTTTGTCCTTGACCCGTGAAGACCTCTAGTCTACATACATAAAATATACAAAAATTCTTCTAGCTTCCTTAAGACAGCATCAGGGTAAGAACTGAGGGAGCCTGTGGCGATCCGGAAGCAGACAGTGGACTTTTATAAAGACTTGTTCACAGCGGGGGCTGGAGAGGAAATTGAGGAGTACCAGCAGTTCATTCACAATATCGCTCGTCTCCTCAAAGAGGAATCCAGAGGGTTAGAAAGCCCTCTGACAGCACAGGAACTCTTTTATGCAACATAAAAAACTGGAGACCTATATCATTACTCTGTGCTGATTATAAACTGTTCTCCAAAGCTGTTATAGAAAAGGTGGTGCATAGTGACCAGACCTATTGTGTTCCCAGCAGATACGTATTTGATAATATTTTTTTTGATACGAGATATTTTGGCAGCTTCTAAGCAATTTGGTTTCAACACAGTCATAGTGTCTCTCGACCAGGAGAAAGTATTTGACAGGGTAGATCACCTGTACTTATGTAAGGCTTTTAAGGCTTTAGGATTTGGGGGAAAGTTTTTCTAGTTCAGAGAGGTATCAGACAGGGATGCTCAATGTCAGGGATGCTTTATGTATTAGCTATAGAACCCCTCATTAATCAACTAAGGAGGGTCCTTATTGGGCTGATCATTCCTTTGTGTCCTACTGAAACAGTGACGGTTAATGCCTCTGCACACGACATTACATACCAGACAGATGTAGATAATTTGAACAACTGTCAAAGAATTTTTGAAAAAATCAACTGGGCTAAGAGCAGTGCATTGCTTATATGAGGGTGGAAGGGGTCTTGTCCACCAAATTTACCTGCTGGGCTGCAGTGGAGTAGGGGTGGAATTCTGTATCTTGGAATATTTCTAGGAGATTAGAGCACAGTGCAGAAAAAATGAGAGGGAGTGCTAGACAAGGTGAAGGCTGGACTGCAGAGGTGGCAATGTTTGCTTGCACAGCTGTCATACAGGGGCAGGATGCTTATTATTAATAATCTGGTGGCCGCTAGTCTATGGCATAATTTTATTTGTCTGGAGCCCCCAGAGTCTCTAGTCAGGCAGGTTCAGTCTGTTTAGCTTGACTTCTTCTGGGATGGTGTCCACTGGCTGGGGCAGAGTGTACTTTATTTGCCACTAGTTGAGGGAGGTCAGGGACTGATGGATCTCTCCAGCAGGATCATAGCATTTAGGCTCCAAACACTGCAGAAACTGCTTTTTTCTCCTGAGAATCTCCCTTGGCAACAGCTTCCATTTATTTTCTTTAATTATATACTGTAGGTGGGTTGGGGCTGGATAGAAATTTGTTTTTACTTGACTTGAGTAAAATCACTGTGTCTAAACTGCCAGAATATTATAAGAGTCTCCTGAAGACCTGGCATTTTTTAAAAATAACTGACAGGAATCTAAAGGACATTAGTATATTTTGGGTTTTGGAAGAACCTTTAGTTTTCAACCCCTTTTTAGACATTGAACTAGCCCAGTCTTCCAGTTTCACTGAGATTTTGGACAGAGGAGGGGTGAGTAAATTAAGACATCTTATTGATTTTAATGACTACAGGTGGATGAGTCCTAAATCATTAGCCTTGGTTTTAAAAGTGCAATCTGTTCGAATTACTGAGTGGTTTATTGCTCAGGTCAGTGGTGCTTTGCCCAGAGAGGGGCTGGAGCTGTTGGTTCAGTTTTTTACAGAAAAGAGAGTCCCACAGACTGACCCCACATTCCCTTCCTTATTGGTGTCCCCGGCACTTTTTAAGATTTCCAGTTTGAGTGAACAGCTCTATGTGGCCTGTGTGAAGGTCCGTCATCAGAAGCAGTTGCACAATCTGCCAGACACCTACTGGAGGGAGAGGTTAAGAATAGAGGAGAACATAGAACCAGCATGGGGAACATTGTATAAGCCACCATTGCCAAAAAGGTCAGGGGATCTGCAGTAGAGGATTCTACATACCATTATTGCTGTAAATTCCTTTGTGAGTATAATTAAAACAAGGGTGGCAGACATAAGCCCCTTCTGCTCACACAGAGAAACTGTTTTTCATTGTTTTATTAACTGCACCAGATTGAACCCCCTTTTTTGTTTTTTTAAAGAATTTGGTGTTTAAGCTGGGTTGTCAGTTCACAGAGGCAGTCCAGCTAATCAATTTTATTTTTAAGTTAGCCATTTTAAAGAGCAGGAAGAATAAGATTAATGATTTTTTAAATCAAGATCCTGTGATTATTTTTAGAATGCTTGTGTTAAGTCGTGTTAAACTGGATCTTAACATTTATAAAGCAACGCATAATCTAGAATTATCTGAACACATTTGGTGTGTGAAAGATGTCCTCTGTGCTGTTAAAGAAGGTGAATTTACTGTGTATATAAGATAATAGAGTGCTGTGTTTATTTATTTATGTATTTATTTATTTATTTTTCACTCCTACTGATGTAATTAATTTACCAGTCCTGAAAATGTACATATTGTAATTTTTTTTCTGTACTGAAAATGTGTTTAATAAAGTATTTTCAAAAGTATCTATCTATCTATCTATCTATCCATCCATCATAGGGAACTTTTACACTGATCTCTCTCTTTATTTACCAAGTAATTTTTAAGTAGGTTTCTCGTTGGTTGGACGCATTTGATTTCATTTCACGTCGTGTTAAGTGAATTTTTCTTTTCCCTGTGCTGTGGTAGGGTGAAAAAAACACAAATAAAAAATTATATACAGTTATGGTGGGGAAGACATGCAAATAGCATGTCCACCCCAATTATCTAGCTTACCAACGATGTTTAAAATTATATTATAATTGTTTATCAATAGTTTGATTGTTGTAAATAATTATTCTTGTCTATGATTAAGTACTACTGACCTTGACTTTGATGGGTAAACACTACATACAAGGTACATATGTGGTGGAGTATTATGTAGTGATGAAAATTTGGATTTGTTATAATTCTTTGGTTGTAGGTTATACAGTATCTGCCTTAACATATTATTTCAGCTTTAAAATGCATAGTAATTCTGTAGCCTGTTTAAAGTGTTTTTCCTGTTTAAAGACATGTACAAAATATAGTTGAATCATACTGTATGGTTGATTTAGAATAGCATTTTTGGTCATGTTATATTTGACTTCATCTATGTCATCATAAATGATTGAAATTGCATTTTTAAACAGTTACTTAAAACTTGTCTGAGTAATTTTGTGTTTGTTTTTAAGCACCTACTGCATAAGCCATGGAAGATGACTCCTCAAGTTATGATTATAGTGAAGAACTCTATGAACCTGATAAGTCCACTTCAGAATCTCAATTTTCATCAGAATATGAGACAATTCAAAATAAAGAGAGAAGAGTATACAAGAAAGAGGACATCATGCAATTCTGCTCAAGCAATTAGAAGCATAAAAATAAAGCTGATGCACTGAGCAATAGTATGGAAAATAATGGGAAGGGAGACTCAGTCAATAGTAAAGAAAAGAAACAGAGGTTAAAGAAAAAATACCCTGTGCCAAACTGTGATGCATAAGTTATTCATTTGCCAAGGCATCTAAGACTAAGTCATAAGTGGGAGAAAGAAAGAGCACAAACTAACTTACAGCAATCTCAGTTATGGAAAGCCTACATCTTTTTAAAAGTGAAGTAGCCCAATGATAACAAGAAGAATGATTACCACCATCCCAGACCATGTCCTTGAAGGTTGTTTATCAGTAGTGAAGAGGTTGTCTCCTCATTTAAGTAAATGTCACGTGATTGATAAAAAGTCAGAGTTGTTCAAAAACCTGCTGAGTATTTGTGGCAAAGCGTAAGCCTTGCACAATGAAATATGTAGTTTATTGTATGTTTTTGTGTTGTTACAATTGATTTAATTGTTTAGGTACTGTGGCGCTCCGCTGGGGACAATTACCCGTCTGCGTGGAGCAGCAGCTGAAAGCAATCAGCTGTTCCAGCAGGCAGGTGGGCGTGTCTCAACAGAGCGTCAGTATAAAAGCATGGCGATCGCTGTGATCGGGGCTGCTGCAAGGCCTGCCGTTTTCACGGCACCTTTTTGAGTTATAGTTTGGGGTATTGTGTTTTATTTTGCACTTTTTGTACAGTTTACTGTATTTGTCCTCTGTGCGTTACCATCGCTGGTAACGTCACATGACCGCCTTTATTTTACTTTCACTTTCTGTTTTTTTGTTAATAAATCCTGCGCGCCTGTGCCGGCGTTTCAACATCACCTCAGTCTCTCTGTATGCTTGAACAGCGGCTACCCACACGCGTGACTCAAGGAAGACCGTCACAGTATTGCTAAGAGTAGAAACCAAAGAAGAAAAAAGGAGGTTTGAATAACATAAAAGATAAACATTAAGTTGAGACTGTAAGCAGTGGCCCATCCAGGGATCCCACACAGGAAATGGCTTCATACATTGAAATAGTAGACAGAAATGAGGCGCATGAAGACCATGACATTGAGATTGAAGTTGAAGAAACTGTTGAGGAGGAAGGCGATGGTGAAGAATCTGAGGAAGATATACAAGATCAAGAAAGCGAAGACAATAACATAGCTGATGAAAATGAAGGACCTCTGGGTTAAAATACAGAGGAGGTAGATTTAGTATTAATTGATTTTGAGAAATGGTTACAATCTGCAGATGGTGGCATGAAGAATGTTAAGTCTGCAAAGCAAAATGCTTTTCAGGTCAAAACCATTCATCTGGTAATTGATGGAAAAAACTAAAGATTATCATCACTGTTGAACAAAAAACTGGTACAGGATGTATTTCTGAACAAATATGTGATGATGAAGAAATTCTAACCAGAAACAATCAAATCATATCTTGCAACTATGAAACACTGGTACAACTATGTACTGACAGACGAAGCAACCAGTCCATCCCAAGAAACAAAGCAACAGGTACAGTATATTAATGATTGTGTTGCACAATGGATCTCATCCTATAGAAAAGTCAACTAAAAGAGGACTGGTAAAGATGGATGAGGACTTTCAAAAACTCATTACCCAGAGAAAGTGGCAGTGTTTGAAAAGAGTGAGCCAGCCTTGATGGCTATCAAACTAATTGGTGCCATGTCCAATCCTGCAGCTACATCTGTCTCTCAGGGTCATTACAACTTAATGCGGAACGTCCTTTTAACACAGATTGTCATTGGTAATGCAAACAGGTCTGAGGTACTTGCAAATATGACAATGGGACAGTTTATGAATGCTCACCAAGTTGATGACAGTTTATGAATGCTCACCAAGTTGATGACCATTTCATCATCTCAGTAACTCAGCACAAGACTGCTTATACCTAGGGCCCTGCCAAGGTTATTCTTAATCATGCTCTCTTCAGTTGGTTATCCATCTTTGTCAAATAAGTTTGCATACAAGTTACCAAGGAAAAAGATGAAAAAGATCAAACAAGCCCTATATTTTTAATATGGAATGGTGAAAAGCTGCTGAGTGGACATATCTCAGGGGCAGTTCAGTCAGCTTGGCAGAAAGCTGGACTTGGGGAAGACATCACATGTACATTTGTCAGGAAAAACTGCAGTTTCAGCCATACACCAAAAGCACCCCAACATGAAAGCAAACTTGGCAGATTGAATGTGCCACAGAGTTGACACTGCGAGTAAGTGCCACAGGTTGGTGGAGAGGGAGCACAAATCAGTGGCAGCTGCAAAGCAGTTGTCAGAAGTCATTAGAGGTGAGAAAGCCAAGCCTATCAAGTCATCTGACATCCCTCATTCAGGCCAGCCATCCACATCCCAGGACAAACAGGAGATGACGCTAGCTCAGTCACCTGGGAAGTTTACTTGGACTGATCCTCTGCTTCAAACTGTCCACTCTGTGTTTGAAGAAGAGATGAAGTCCCTGACAATCAGTCTTGATGTGGTAAGAAGAAAGATCAACACGAGTGACCTACTAGCAAACATTGATGGAAGAAAGGTATATGACAAATTAAAAGGTGAATTGCTATATTCTTCTAAAGATAGTCAGGAAGGTGGGCAAGATGAGAGTGCTGTCCAGTTTCCAAGAGAATCAGAGACACTCCATGACCATGTCAGCAGGTTATTAGATGAACAGAGCGATACTTCAGATATAGTTCCACCATCCACCAGAAGCAGTACTGTTAAAGGGCTCTTCCTCCCTAGTGAATCTTCTTTCATAATTGAGACGTACAAAAACATAATTTCTTCTGGACCCATTTCATAAGATTGCACCAAGAACACTCTAGGCTGCAGTCCTGAGGGTATGGCAATTTTGAAAAAATTCAACATCAACCAGATTTAACAAGACTGAAGTATGAACGTCAAACTTCAACTTAAGAAATAATTTCTTAAAAGCATTTTTATCATTGTTGTAATACCATCTATTTAATTTTTCAGTTGTTTTGAATTGAGAGATACATATCTTTTCTTTGCACTGAGTTTGTGTTTAGCATTACCTTGCATTTAGAAATGACAGTTTACAAAAACAAAGAGCAGCCTGTATAATAAATGCCAATTAAACTAATTATCTGGAAATGTCAATGTAAATAATGTTGTTGTGATATGTTGAATAAATATATTAAAATCTTTAAAAGTGTTTTGTTCATAAGTCATTTGTTTTCCAGGAAAAACTTTCTCCTTGTATTAATAGAGTTGTCTCCTGCTTTTAGTCCATTTTCTAGAGGTGTTCACACTGCTATTTCTATTATTTTTCCCTCCACAATAGTAAGCATGTATATCATGCCACATGGACCCTGGTACCAATTCTGGATCAAGATATTTGTACATTTTTTGAGCAAATGTGATTTGACGATTAAATCACTATTTTCAAGATCTCATTTTCATTCTAAAACAAACATTGTGAAGTGAAGGTGCATCTTAGATCATGTTGCAAACCAAGAAACTACTAGTAGACCTAATTGTGGTCAACAATTTGGAGATTAAAAAAAAAAAAAAAGAATCATGACTGGGGTATATGTCTACATAATTTTGGTTACACGGATTGAGAAAAAAAAAAGCCTATTAAAAAATATAGAAAAAACCTTGCAAATAACATTAAAACATTGGTAGAAAAGTCCCTTATGTGTAACAAATATGCCCTTTTAGTATGTTACAAATGATCCCTGTTTCATGTTACCAATATTCTCTATGTAACAAATGTTCCCTACATGTTACAAATGTTCCCTACATGTTACGAAAGGGCCCTTGCATCCATCTATCTATCTATCTATCAATCTATCTATCTATCTATCTGAGTTAGATAGATCAGTTCTCGTAGTTCGTAATACATGTGCTTGCATGTAACAACGTTTGACGGACAGAGACAAAGACATCCCTACAGTGTCGGATGTCCTATCGAGGGTCGAGAAGACTCGTTGTTGTTGTAACCACAGTTTTTTAAAAAAGAGGTGTTCACTATCTTTTCAAGACACCCTCCGTCTCTCGTCTAAGTTCAAACAGACTTAAAACATTCACCTATCTTCCCAGCGACAGCGAGTGGGAGAAGTACAGCGTGGAAAAGTACAGAGCAGTTTCGAAGCAGAAAGGAGAAATTGCATCTTGAATTGCTTTAATCAGAAAACAGAGGACATTGGGGAAACACAGCAGCAGCTCAAAGTCAAACAGCCGCGTGTGTTTTTCTGATAACAAACAAGCTGAAACTCGGAGCAGCTGATTCAAATTCAGCGCCGTTTTGAGACACGGGCGAGGGGAGGAGCCAACAGCACAGCAGAACAACGCAGTTAAACGAGGCAGTCTTCCCAGCGACAGCGAGTGGAAGCGACAGCGAGTGGGAGAAGTACAGGCGTGGAAAAGTACAGAGCAGTTTCGAAGCAGTTTGAAAGCAGAAGAAACTAAACTTCAAAAAAAAAAAAACCCTCAACATGGTCTTCAAGCCAGTAATCTGTGACACCTGCTTGATGTGGGAAATCCGAGAAAACCCAGCGGAGCTAAACCAAGTGTGCGTAAAGTGCCGCGCGATCCAGGATTTGCATAAACTAGTAAGTATGCTAGAAATGGAGCTGGAAGAAGTGAGACAGCAACAGGATCTTGAGGAACTGGCACACCCACAATTCATGGAAGTCTGCATCACCCCTAACAGACTGAAAGCCACCAGGGAGATAGAAGGTCAGAACAGCTGGGTTCAGGTAGGCAGAAGCAGGGAAAAAAAGAAACTTCGTCAAACACCACCACCAGAAATCAAAACAACCAACAGATTTGAGTCACTTCAGAATTTTGATGAGCAGAACCAACAACAAGAGAATGAAAGGAACAACATCCAGGACCCTATTGACAGTGGTGACCAGACAGCAAAAAGAAGGGAGGTCATGATTGTTGGGGACTCCATATTGAGAAACACAGCAAGTTCAGTTCGCAGTTTGGACCCCCTTACTACAACAGTGTGCTGCCTTCCGGGAGCCTCGGTCAAGCACATCACTGAGAACGTGGACAGGCTCCTAGAACGAACAGGAGACGACCCGGTAGTAGTCGTCCACATCGGTACAAACAACATTGGAAGAGACAGACCAAAATCCCTGCAAAATAAATTCAGAGAGCTAGGAAGGAAATTAAAAGAGAAAACCAAAACTGTGGTATTTTCTGGTATACTACCCGCACCTTGCAAAGGACCATATGGACAGCTGGAAATAATTAATCAAAACGCATGGCTGAAGACGTGGTGCACACGGGAAGGCTTCACCTATCTTGATCATTGGACCACATTCTACAACGAGGACTATCTGTATAGACGGGATGGACTGCATTTAAATAACAAGGGAACTAGTCTACTTGGAGAAAAGATCCTCGAGCAGGTTCGGAAGCATTTAAACTAGAAAGGAAGGGGGGAGAAATCAACAAAAAAACAGAAGGGAGACCGCATCAAAACAAGAACAACAACTCAGGTAAGACAACCATTAAATGTATTTATCTAAATGCTAGAAGTATCAGAAACAAAATTCTAGAACTTGAAGCTACTGCACTAACAGGTAACTATGATGTGATAGGTGTTACAGAAACGTGGTTATCTGAGAGTGATGGGGACGAATATAATATTTGTGGGTATACACTGTATAGGAAAGACAGGCAGGACAGAAGAGGAGGAGGGGTAGCGCTATACATAAGAAACAGTCTTGAAGCCCAGGTGTTAAACCTGGACAAAGAAAATAAAACCGAATCAATATGGGTCAGAATAACGGACAAAAATTCAAAAGGCATAATAATAGGAGCATGCTATAGACCGCCAGATTCAGATGGTGAGCAAAATAATCTGTTATACAATGACATTAGAAATGTGTGTAGCAAAGGAGAAGCCATACTAATGGGGGATTTCAACTTCCCCCAAATAAAATGGGAAAACCCGGTGGGTAGCGCGAAGGATGAAATAGAAATGGTGGAAATGACAAATGACTGCTTCCTAACACAATTTGTGAAGGCACCCACTAGAGGGGAGGCATGCCTTGATTTAGTCTTTTCAAATAACGAAGATAGAATAACTAAAACAGAGGTCAGAGAACCACTGGCAAACTCAGACCACAACATGGTCTCATTTGAAGTGTTTTTTAAATCCCCAAAAGTAAAGACTAAAGCTAAGGTTTACAATTTTAGAAAAGCAAACTATGAAGGCATGAAACAGAGACTAACAGAAGTAGATTGGAGTAAAATAGAGAAAACACCCACAGAAGAAGGATGGTTGTTCTTCAAAAATGTAGTACTAGAGGCGCAAAACAATTATATCCCTAAAGTAGACAAATCTAAATGTAAAACTAAATTGCCAAAATGGTTTAATAGATCAAATAAAAAAAATATTCAGCGAAAAAAGGCACTTTACAGAGCATTAAAAAAGGACCAAAAAGAAAGTACGCAGAAAGAGTACACAGAACTGCAAACGCAAGTCAAAAAGGAAGTTAGAAAGGCCAAGAGAGAAATAGAAATGAACATTGCTAAGGGAGCTAAAACCAATTCCAAAATGTTTTTCCAATATTACAACAGCAAGAGAACATTCAAAGAGGAGATTAAATGTTTAAGAGATACAAATGGCAAAATCGTAGAGGAAGAAAAAAAAAATAGCAAATATGTTAAATGATTACTTTTCACAAGTTTTTACAAAGGAAGATACTGACAACATGCCCCACATGTCATCCAGTTCCTATCCAGTTTTAAATAACTTTAGCATAACTGAGGCAGAAGTGTTAAAGGGACTAGGAGCTCTTAAAATAAACAAATCCCCTGGGCCGGATGAGATCCTCCCAGTAGTACTCAAAGAAATGAAAGAAGTAATTTACAAACCGCTAACCAAGATCATGCAGCAGTCTCTTGACACAGGGGTGGTACCGACAGACTGGAAAATTGCAAACGTAATACCGATCCACAAAAAGGGAAACAAAACTGAACCAGGTAACTACAGACCAGTAAGCCTGACTTCTATTATATGCAAACTTATGGAAACTATAATAAGATCCAAAATGGAAAATTACCTATATGGTAACAGGGTACTGGGAGACAGTCAACATGGTTTTAGGAAAGGGAGATCGTGCCTAACTAACCTGCTTGATTTTTTTGAGGATGCAACATCGATAATGGATAATTGCAAAGCATATGACATGGTTTATTTAGATTTCCAGAAAGCTTTTGACAAAGTCCCGCACAAAAGATTAATTCTCAAACTGAACGCAGTTGGGATTCAAGGAAACACATGTACATGGATTAGGGAGTGGTTAACATGTAGAAAACAGAAAGTACTGATTAGAGGAAAAACCTCAGAATGGAGTGTGGTAACCAGCGGTGTACCACAGGGATCAGTATTAGGTCCTCTGCTATTCCTAATCTACATTAATGATTTAGATTCTGGTATAGTAAGCAAACTTGTTAAATTTGCAGATGACACAAAAGTAGGAGGAGTGGCAAACACTGTTGCAGCAGCAAAGGTCATTCAAAATGATCTAGACAAGATTCAGAACTGGGCAGACACATGGCAAATGACATTTAATAGAGAAAAGTGTAAGGTACTGCACGCAGGAAATAAAAATGTACATTATAAATATCATATGGGAGATATTGAAATTGGAGAAGGAATCTATGAAAAAGACCTAGGAGTTTTTGTTGACTCAGAAATGTCTTCATCTAGGCAATGTGGGGAAGCTATAAAAAAGGCTAACAAGATGCTCGGATACATTGTGAAAAGTGTTGAATTTAAATCAAGGGAAGTAATGTTAAAAACTGTACAATGCACTAGTAAGACCTCATCTTGAATATTGTGTTCAGTTCTGGTCACCTCGCTATAAAAAAGATATTGCTGCTCTAGAAAGAGTGCAAAGAAGAGCGACCAGAATTATTCCGGGTTTAAAAGGCATGTCATATGCAGACAGGCTAAAAGAATTGAATCTGTTCAGTCTTGAACAAAGAAGACTACGTGGCGACCTAATTCAAGCATTCAAAATTCTAAAAGGTATTGACAGTGTCGACCCAAGGGACTTTTTCAGCCTGAAAAAAGAAACAAGGACCAGGGGTCACAAATGGAGATTAGATAAAGGGGCATTCAGAACAGAAAATAGGAGGCACTTTTTTACACAGAGAATTGTGAGGGTCTGGAATCAACTCCCCAGTAATGTTGTTGAAGCTGACACCCTGGGATCCTTCAAGAAGCTGCTTGATGAGATTCTGGGATCAATAAGCTACTAACAACCAAACGAGCAAGATGGGCCGAATGGCCTCCTCTCGTTTGTAAACTTTCTTATGTTCTTATGTTCTTAAAGAGCACGCAGTACCTGCACACGTCAAATGAAAGAGCGCTTGCAGTACCACGCAGTACCTGCACACGTCAAATGAAAGAGCGCTTGCAGTACCACGCAGTACCTGCACACGTCAAATGAAAGAGCGCTTGCAGTACCACGCAGTACCTGCACACGTCAAATGAAAGAGCGCTTGCAGTACCACGCAGTACCTGCACACGTCAAATGAAAGAGCGCTTGCAGTACCACGCAGTACCTGCACACGTCAAATGAAAGAGCGCTTGCAGTACCACGCAGTACCTGCACAGTACCACGCAGTACCTGCACACGTCAAATGAAAGAGCTTGCAGTACCACGCAGTACCTGCACACGTCAAAGTTTGACGTCTATTCTTATTTTCTTCAATCTGACCTCTTTGTATACATGCCTACCAGGAGATGAGTGGTGTAGGTTACAGTGAGTGTCCAAACAGTCTTATAATTAATTAAGAAAATAGTTTGTTTTAATAATAATACTAATAATAATCACTGTACTGTGTTTCATTTTGTGAAACCTTTTTGTTTGGGACTAAAAACCTACTGTTTAAACCCAATAGGATTGCTGGTATAGGCATAAAACAGTGGGTTTTCAATCCTGAACTAATGTTTCACAAAATAATAACACAGTACAACAATCCATAAGTGTGCAGGAAAGTGCTCTGGTTGTAATATAGTGGTGGCCTGTTGTGCTGGGTTGTGCTGTGCTCTGCAGTGCTAGTTGTGCTGGCTCCGTGGCTGCAGCTCCTGACTTGCTAGTCCTCTGCTACAAAAATAAACAAACAAAAACGCAGCGGTCAGGCTGCGTCCCCTTTGTACTGAAATTTGCAGCTCAGATCTCTTCTCTCTCTGTCATAATGCCCTAAGGCAGTGTTGGTAATGTGATATGCGTTTTGTATCATCAAGTGACTTTATTATCCAGTTGTGTTCCATGCAGAAATCCCTGTCTATCTGAGAAGACATTGAGAAGAGTTGGAGATATCACAGCAAACAATCAGCAATCTAAAATATAGTATTTATCATCAAAGAAAGGTGCACATTTCATGGGTGATGCACAGATGACGACCGCTTAGTAGTGATTGTAACAAACACACACAAAACAAAGAACTGAAACTAACAGTGGTGAGAACAAGTATAAAAGAAAATGCAAACTTTGTACTTCAAAGTACTAGCCCTACAGAAGAATTGCAATGAGAACACCTCTACGAACTACATTACTTTCCAATTGCAACACATTATCTGAACTGAGGTACGTCTGATCAAAGGAAATATTTCCAGTTGGAAAACTGTCAACATCAAAAATAATGCTGCAAGACTTGGAAATAAACAAGCTGATCTCCATTTGAAAATAACTATTTGTTTATTGCAAGCCGGCGCAATACAATGCATACTTCAAGCAAAGTACAGTCTTCTTTCACTGGAACTTCAGATACAGAGAGAGAGCTGCAGTGTTCATCACCAAAGCAGATTGACTTTTTTGTTGAAAAGTATTCAACATATTAAATACTTTATCACTCAAGAAATTAATTGTAGCAAATGCTATCAAGTTAGTGGATAAACTGTTCTAGGAATAGAATATAACTTCCTGTTTTAATGTGTAAGAAATTTATTTTGTTTTTTGAAATGTGCAACTCAAAAGAGTTGCCTCGTAAATGCAGAGAATTTGATCACTGCCGCATTTCTGAGTTAATTTCAATATATAATCAATTGAGGTTGACAACATATTATTAGTTTGGTAGAGCACGTCTAAACTAAATTGTAGTAATGTGAATGTTTATGTACATAATGCAGTTCAAGTTATGCCACTAGAGGTCAGTAGCGCCCTACATACTTACCCTCTCCATAACCATGTATGCTAATGATGTTGTGGTCATTGTAATTGTTTGACTATGAAATAAATGATCTGTATACTATTCACTATTAAATAAACTATTGTTTTATATTTCTGACGTGTAAATGTCGGTTATTATCCAGGAATCAGAGTTCTACATAATCCAGAACTTAAATATGGTATGTCTCTGTGACAGGGAGCCGGGTCACTGGTTCCTGCGCATGTGTGTGTGCCTGTGAGAAATCAACTGCGACTAGCTAACTAAACAACCAGCTAAGTGGCAGGCTCGCCTTGAGGTAAGATGATCGGGTGGTCCGGATTGGCTGAGGAGAGTGCCTGGGGATTCTGCGCAAAGCTCAAAAACCGGTTGTGCTACAGCTTGGGGTTGCTGCAAGGCCATTGCTGTACAGAGTACTGCTGATAGACAGATTTTGTTTACATCCAGGAGGGAAGCGTCCACTCTGCGGGAACTGTTACTACGGAGCACTTTAACTGGAAGATGGGGTCTGTGAAGACGATTGTTCCAGCCAGGACTGCTGGAATGGCCTGGTGTCATTGGGAGGCCAGGACTTCAGAAGCAACAGAACAGAAGTAGGTCAGTTTAGGGGATGTGGATCCCAAAACAGTATAGAGAGGGTTACGTAGAGTAGTAGGTTCCTGGAGCAGCACGTTCCTTTTAGTGGGACTAGTGCTCGTCGTTTTGTGTGGCAAAGTTTTATTTTTAGCTTTTGTTTTTGTTTTTATTTCTTTATTAAATGTAATAATAGGTCTTCTGCAAGATCATTGCTGGTACCCTAGTGTCAGCTCAGTGTTAAAATTAAAGCTGTGCACCTGAGTGTCGTATCAACACCAATGCTCTGTGTCTGTGTCAGTATTTTCCAGTGTCTACCCACACATGTAACACGTCACCCTGTTACAGTCTCATTTCTTAGATTTTGGTGTCCCTGAGAGGGCGACTAGAGAGTAATTTATATTTAAATAAATTGTATACATAATTCACTACAGCCTGCTAAAAAGAAACTAACAAATATAGATCTGCATTTCAAATTTGTTCATTTTGTTTTTGGTTTGTTTGTTTAATTTGTTTTTTATTTCCTGTACAAAGTTAAATCTGTTCCAGTGTGTGCAAAGTTTCTAGTCACTTGGTTCTGAAAAATAAATTCTTGTGGTTGTCAAGGTAACCTTAATCCTCCTGCCTTTGCCTGCTTTAACAACTTAGCAGACCACTTGACCACTCTCACATGCTGGACTGTGAAGACCTCAGAATCTTTAAAACATCCCAATTTAAATTTTAACATTGAGAAAACAAATTCATTACTTATTTATTGTAACTCATTTGGCACCAAGACTAGAAAAGATATATAGAAATAAGTCTATATATCTATGAAGAATTATATAGGACAATAGAACTTGAAAGGTTAACTGTTCTCTTGTGCAGTTATTTTTACTAGACTGCCATTGACATTTTGGGTTGAGTTACTTTATTGTACTTTAGGGGTCTGTGGATTTATAAAACCTATTTAGACTATTGTTAACAAAACAGTCTAGAACATCTGTTTTTGCATTCACAGACACTGATTGGTAATAATCTTGAACTACAGTATATAAAGTAATATAGGTAGACTAAGATTAACGCTAATGGACTTTATTCACATAGCAGCCATGCTGGATTTGAAAATGAGGCTTGTTGTGCAAGCTACTGTCATGGCCACCGCCGCAGCCACTGCTACATGGAGCAAATCGATGATCTGTGTATCTCCAATAAAGCAGGAAGAAATCGATAACTGGGAGAATAATGATGAGTGAATTCCTAAAAAAACACAACAGAAAGGGTATAGCAATTGGATTGAGGGTTGAATACTGTACTTATATCCTTAAAGTGTTTACCTGTTAGTTTTAGTTCGAGAACATTTAAAAGTAACTACTATGTACAATGTTGATATTAAGTATTGTTTCTTCGTATATTGGTATTAATCATGTGTTTGTAGATTGTTTTCTAAATACAGTTAAGAGGCAGGAGTATGGATGTAGTTTTAGGGCTAAGGTGTTCTGGTCAATGAGAGTCTCCTTAAAGGATTCAGGTAGCACCATCTCTGAAACCAAAAGCTTGGTTTGTTCCTCCGAGTTTCTGTTCAGTTTTATACTAACCAATTGATATAATAACAATGCTTTCTGTGTGCAAAATAGAACCACTCTGTATTTTGGGGGGCTGGAGCTGGGGCTCCTCCCTTATGTCAACCCATTAATTGTAAACTTGGTTGCTTTTGTGGAAGGAGAATCCGCCCCTAACCAAAACATCATCAGCAAGCACATAAAAGCTCTGTGTGTTTGTGGCAGGCTGGTGAGTGGATAGAGGCCCAGAGACAGTCTGGAGTTCAAAAAAATAACTATTTTATTATAAATAACACAAAAATGAAAGGGCACAAGGGCCAAAACAAAGCAATTTAAACACAAAATAAACAAAATAAAGCAAAAATACACTCACAAAAATAAAGGCTTCCATGCTGGGCAATGCGGCCACTGGATCCAAAACCAAAACCAAAACCAAAACCAAAACCAAACCAAAACCAAAACCAAAACCAAAAACCTGCTTCCTCAGCTCCCTCCTCCTAAATGAGGAGCAGAGGCCTCCTTTTATGTCAGGTGGCTGGGCGCTGATTGATCGTTAATTAAACTAATCATCTAATCAACCCCAGCCACCTGAACACAATGAACCAAGGCAGGTAGGGGAATTTAACCCCATCCCTGCCAATTTCTAAAGAGCAGAGCTGTGCTCTGCCACAGTCTTATATCTTTCTTCTCCCTCATTGTATGTATCGGTCGGTGGCCACCACCTGGCAGCGAGCAGACCCCTGGGGAGGATTGGTATCAACTCCCTAGGGATACTACGGCCGTGATGGCCCTTACATAAAGGTCAGCCGGAGCGTGTCCATCGGCAGACAGTCTAACTATCACAAACAATATCATATAGGGAAGAAAAAGTTGAACAAGTTTATTATTTATTCTAATAATTCCTGTATATTTTTTCAAATGTTTACAAACTCCGGTAAACCATTTTGTGGTACGTTTGGCCCATCTTGCTCGTTTGGTTGTTAGTAGCTTATTGATCCCAGAATCTCATCAAGCAGCTTCTTGAAGGATCGCAGGGTGTCAGCTTCAACAACATTACTGAAGAGTTGATTCCAGACCCTCACAATTCTCTGTGTAAAAATGTGCCTCCTATTTTCTGTTCTGAATGCCCCTTTG
Source organism: Polyodon spathula (assembly GCF_017654505.1). NCBI lineage: Eukaryota > Metazoa > Chordata > Actinopteri > Acipenseriformes > Polyodontidae > Polyodon > Polyodon spathula. Next base: position 25,958,763 of record NC_054543.1, read on the forward strand.
TCTAATCTCCATTTGTGACCCCTGGTCCTTGTTTCTTTTTTCAGGCTGAAAAAGTCCCTTGGGTCGACACTGTCAATACCTTTTAGAATTTTGAATGCTTGAATTAGGTCGCCGCGTAGTCTTCTTTGTTCAAGACTGAACAGATTCAATTCTTTTAGCCTGTCTGCATATGACATGCCTTTTAAACCCGGAATAATTCTGGTCATTCTTCTTTGCACTCTTTCTAGAGCAGCAATATTATATATCAATATATTATATATGTAATATCTTTTTTGTAGTGAGGTGACCAGAACTGAACACAATATTCAAGATGAGGTCTTACTAAAGCATTGTACAGTTTTAACATTACTTTCCTTTTTCACATGTGTCAAGGAGCAATTGGCATCCCTTGCTTCTTCTTCTTCCTACATCAGCTCTCCTTCCTTTCTGTCTCCTATCTCTTTATTTATCACTTTCCCATTCGGGCTTTTTTCTCTCACTCTTCCCTCTCCTCTCTTTTTATAATCATCCTCCCCTCTTCTCTCTTCCTCCCCAGCTTCGGCTTCTCTCATAAGTCCCCTCCCCGGAGAAGTATGCAAAAAGGAGCAGGTATAATGAGGGAGCAGAATGAAAAAAAGAGAAGGAGGAGGTCCCTTCCTCCTTTTCCTTCTCCCCCTCGCCCTCTCCTCCTCCGCTTTTTTTTTTTCCCATCCTCCTTTATTGTTTTTAGGTCACACATGTAACAGTCTGGGTGAGACGCGACATGGTACTGGGGAAGACAAGTCTCATCTGCAAACTCACCGTACTGTGACGCTGGTGAGGGAAAAAAAAAAACAGAGACTTCTTACTATATTGGCCTTTTTTAGTATCTTCCCCTCCCCGACCTTCCCTAGACTTAAGACCATTCTGATCAACCAACCTCCAAGGTCTTTTTCCATAGCTTTCCTTCTCCCATTTCACCAGCCGCGGCGCGTGATTGTGCGGCACATTTTTATTTCCTTGTGCAGAACCTTACACTAGATCTTTATTAAATGACATTTGCCATGTGTCTGCAACAGTGTCTGAATCTTTTCTAGATCAGTTTGAATGACCTTTGCTTCTGCAACAATATTTGCTTACTATTTGCCTACTTTTGTCAAATCTAAAGAATTTACAGTCTAAAATTCTTAATGTAGAGGCAGAGGACCTAATACTCCACTGGTTACCACACTCCATTCTGTGGTTTCTCCTCTAATCAGTACTTTTCTGTTTTCTACATGTTAACCACTCCCTAATCCATGTACATGTGTTTCCTTGAATCCCTACTGCGTTCAGTTTGAGAATTAATCTTTTATGCAGGACTTTGTCAAAAGCTTTCTGGAAATGTAAATAAACCATGTCATATGCTTTGCAATTATCCATTGTCAATGTTGCATCCTCAAAAAAATCAAGCAGGTTAGTTAGACACGATCTCCCTTTCCTAAAACCATGTTGACTGTCTCCCAGTAACCTGTTACCATATAGGTAATTTTCCATTTTGGATCTTATTGTAGTTTCCATAAGTTTGCATATAATAGAAGTCAGGCTTATTGGTCTGTACTTACCTGGTTCAGTTTTGTTTCCCTTTTTGTGGATCGGTATTACGTTTGCAATTTTCCAGTCTGTCGGTACCACCCCTGTGTCAAGAGACTGCTGCATGATCTTGGTTAGCGGTTTGTAAATAACTTCTTTCATTTCTTTGAGTACTACTGGGAGGATCTCATCCGGCCCAGGGGATTTGTTTATTTTAAGAGCTCCTAGTCCCTTTAACACTTCTGCCTCAGTTATGCTAAAGTTATTTAAAACTGGATAGGAACTGGTTGACATGTGGGGCATGTTGTCAGTATCCTCCTTTGTAAAAACTTGTGAAAGTAATCATTTCATATATTTTGCTATTTTTTTTTTCTTCATCTATGATTTTGCCATAAATTGAGGGAAAGCTACTCGAGAATGTGTATGGTAAATAGACAGACAAACAAGACAAGAGAATAATAAGTAGAGTAATATAAGGTAAATGAGAAAAGATCTGAAAGTAAAATAATGGTAGAAAGGACTTTTGGACAGTATTGAAAGTGCAAACATTGTATTCTTTTAGTTGCAAATGTACATCCATGAGTGGTGAAAACAGTATGTCTATTTTGGTAGGTATTGATATATTGATATTTACATAGGTACAAAACTACAATGTTATGAATGGTTAAAAAGGTACATATGCATGTCAGTGCTAAAGGGTAGTATACTAACACATTTTAATGCTGAAAAAAAAACGGCAATAAACATTTGTAAAGCATTAGGTCTTTTCCGGCCCACTTCTTTACAGCACTGAGAAGAACTGAGCACGGTTTTATGTTTTTTAAATATATGTTCGGCCATGGATTTTGGACAAAAGAGTTACAAATACAGATGCAGTAACTTTGCACTATTTTCCATCATGTCTGTGCATGGTAACCACTCATTTTCCAGTTTCAAACCACAATTAGGCACTTTTATGTTTTGCAGACTTGAATTTTTTTTTTTTTTAATTTTATTTATTTATAATTGTATTATTCTTTTATATTCAGTGTGAGTAACGTGGCACTTTATTAATTATGATTCATTGTGACGGGGAACTCCCCGTCTATATAAACAAGTTTGGAACTGCCAGGAAAACATGTGAGAATGTGGCGGGAGCCCTAATTGAATAATTATTGATCAATTGGGCTCCAGCCACAGGGGATAAAAGCTAAGGGAGAGGCTCTGGCTGGCAATAAGTAGTAGAGATACTAGGGTAGTAGTGTGCAGTGGTGTGTTTTCTGTTTTCTGTTTTCTGTTTGGGGTGTGGTTTTTTTTGAAGAGAGGAATATTTTGTTTAAACCTTTAAACCTGACTGTTTTTTGTGCTTTCATTTTTTGATTATTTATTTTTGAACATCTTTTCTGTTGGCCCTTGTGCCTGTTTGACTGAATATTTTTGTTTAATAAAATAACTTTATTTTTGCCTTTACACTGTATCTGCCTCTGAGCCTCAACACTCTTTCATTCCTGTCACACGGGTGACAGAAATGGGATCAGCGGCCCGTAGAGCCTCGTGAGTAGTAGTATTTTTTTGTTTGTTTGTTTGTTTTCTAAAGAATTTTCTTTTTGCGTAAAAACCCTTAAAGATTAAAGAAAACTTAAAAACGTCCAAAACCTCTAAGAAACCATACAATAATAACAAAACTCAGATTCTTTTGTATTTATTTATTTTTTTTGAAGCAGAGAGAAATGGGCAAAGAGTAGAGACCGTCGTAAGCAGCATGAAGCGCCAAGCCAGCAGCCCTTCCATGACCAACCCAAGCTCTGTGGGAGGACCCAGCGAGCTTGTTCCTGTGGTGCACCTGGTGCGGGAAGGATGACCACCAGTGGAGGTCCTGTCCGGATGGGCCATTTGCTGACTGGTGTGGCTGTTGTGAGGAGGACGGTCACAACTGGGCAGGATGCCCTCACAATCCAGACCAGGAGCAAATACCAATCCCATCCTCGGCAGTCACCCCACCAGCACCACCTTCACCACCATCACGGGAGAACTGGGAGTGGTTGCTGCACCCCGAAGCGGACCACTCCCATGACCTTCCCGTCGCCATCAACATACGACACACCGTATCTCCTACCCCTCTCCCCCTCTCTACCCCTCCTACTTAGAGATGGGAGGAGTGGGAGGGAGAGCATCACCCAGGATCCCTCCAGGAAATTTAAAGATTACGAGGCCAATATGGACCATAATCTGAACCCCCTTCTAAGGGTGATGGAACGTCTTCTTTACCCCCACACCGTGCAGAACGGGCAGCGGGTCTCTCCCCCTCTGCGACGGCAGCAGTCGTCTCCCCCTTCGGCGCACGGCAGCGAGACCGCCTCCGTCGCTCAAGAGTAAGGACCCGAACGTGCTCCAGGTGCCAGCGGGCCCTAGTCCAGTGCACTTACGGCCCATGAAGTTCCTTCCCCTTCAGTTTCCGGGTCTTAAAGACCTTCAGAGGTTGAACAGCCATGCTGTCTGTCCCTCCACTTCTCAACAGAGAGGGAAGCTGAAAGTTATCTCCTCCCCTTGTGACCTCTATCCAGAGGGAGGTGGGTGGATGTCTCCCCCTGTCACCGCCTGCAACAGATAAGGAGTGGTGGGAGCTTCTCCCCCTATGACCTGTCTCTCGGGGTAACAGCGGTGCGCTGTCTCTCCCTCCACTACCATAAGAGAGGGAACAGCGTTGCTGGTTCTTCCTCCACCACCAGAGGGAACAGCGGGCGTTGTTTCTCCCTCCACCGCCAGCAGAGGGGGAACAGCGGGCGCTGTCTCTCCCTCCACCACCAACAGAGGGGGAACAGCAGACGCTGTCTCTCCCTCCACCACCAACAGA